>NC_136936.1:8274649-8329649 GCF_949987615.1 Pollachius pollachius | reverse complement strand
ACGCACACACACACTGTAACCCTAACCTCCTCAAGGAACCTCAACTTAGTGGCAGGAGTAGGTTCCCACACACACACTGTAACCTCCCCAAGACGCCTCCACCTTGAGGCTAGTGGAGCTGAGGTATCCAATCTAACAATAATAATAATAATAGTATTAGTTTAACAACTGTGTATAACTTGGTGTATTAGTATAGCAATAACCCTAGTTGTGTATTAACAGCAGTGTTAATGTTGTCCATGTTAGTTGTGGCGTCTCGTACTTTGCGGTGTTTGATGGCCACGGAGGAGCTAGAGCTTCACGCTACGCTGCGGAGAGCCTCCACCTCAACCTGGCTCGCAAGTTCCCACGCAGTACGTCTTCTGCCAGTTACTCTACTGTACAACCCCTACCTGCTCCCTAATGACCTGTCTATACTGCACAACCCCTACCTGCTCCTTAATGACCTGTCTATACGGTACAACCCCTACCTGCTCCTTAATGACCTGTCTATACGGTACAACCCCTACCTGCTCCTTAATGACCTGTCTATACGGTACATCCCCTACCTGCTCCTTAATGACCTGTCTATACTGTACAACCCCTACCTGCTCCCTAGTGACCTGTCTATACGTACAACCCCTACCTGCTCCCTAATGACCTGTCTATACGGTACAACCCCTACCTGCTCCCTAATGACCTGTCTATACGGTACAACCACTACCTGCTCCCTAATGACCTGTCTATACTGTACAACCCCTACCTGCTCCTTAATGACCTGTCTATACGGTACAACCCCTACCTGCTCCCTAATGACCTGTCTCTACTGTACAACCCGTACCTGGTCCTTAATGACCTGTCTATACGGTACAACCCCTACCTGCTCCCTAATGACCTGTCTCTACTGTACAACCCCTACCTGCTCCTTAATGACCTGTCTATACTGTACAACCCCTACCTGCTCCTTAATGACCTTTCTATACGGTACAACCCCTACCTGCTCCTTAATGACCTGTCTATACGGTACAACCCCTACCTGCTCCCTAATGACCTGTCTATACGGTACAACCCCTACCTGCTCCCTAATGACCTGTCTATACGGTACAACCACTACCTGCTCCCTAATGACCTGTCTATACTGTACAACCCCTACCTGCTCCTTAATGACCTGTCTATACTGTACAACCCCTACCTGCTCCCTAATGACCTGTCTCTACTGTACAACCCCTACCTGGTCCTTAATGACCTGTCTATACGGTACAACCCCTACCTGCTCCCTAATGACCTGTCTCTACTGTACAACCCCTACCTGGTCCTTAATGACCTGTCTATACGGTACAACCCCTACCTGCTCCCTAATGACCTGTCTCTACTGTACAACCCCTACCTGCTCCTTAATGACCTGTCTATACTGTACAACCCCTACCTGCTCCTTAATGACCTGTCTATACGGTACAACCCCTACCTGCTCCTTAATGACCTGTCTATACTGTACAACCCCTACCTGCTCCCTAATGACCTGTCTATACGGTACAACCCCTACCTGCTCCCTAATGACCTGTCTATACGGTACAACCCCTACCTGCTCCCTAATGACCTGTCTATACTGTACAACCCCTACCTGCTCCTTAATGACCTGTCTCTACTGTACAATGTGTGTGTGGCTCCACTTCATTATCTTTGGATAAAATCATCTGCCGAATAGTTATCTAGTCATCTAATTGAGAACTTTCTCCCTGCTTTCAGGGAGCTCTGAGAATCTGGACAAACTGATAAAGAAATGTCTCCTGGATTCCTTCCGGCAGACGGACGAGGACTTCCTCAAGAAAGCATCCAGCCAGTAAGAATATACTCTGTACCCGTATTCACCTATAGTCTGTACCCGTATTCACCTATATTCTGTACCCGTATTCACCTATACTCTGTACCCGTATTCACCTATACTCTGTACCCGTATTCACCTATACTCTGTACCCGTATTCACCTATAGTCTGTACCCGTATTCACCTATATTCTGTACCCGTATTCACCTATACTCTGTACCCGTATTCACCTATACTCTGTACCCGTATTCACCTATACTCTGTACCCGTATTCACCTATACTCTGTACCCGTATTCACCTATAATCTGTACCCGTATTCACCTATACTCTGTACCCGTATTCACCTATACTTTGTACCCGTATTCACCTTTACTCTGTACCAGTATTCACCTATACTCTGTACCAATATTAACCTAGTGGAATGAATAGTTATTCAATCTCCTTCGTGTCTATTGCTGCTGAACTTTTTCAATTAGGTCTTCTTGAAAGCAGTCTGTAATTTATGAGTATTCTATGAAGCAGTACTCTGTAGTATATAAATAGTGTATGAAGCAGTACACTGTAGTATACTAGTATTTAGGAAGCACTACATTGTAGTAAATTAGTTCTGTATGAAGCAGTATTCTGTAGTAAATGAGTATTGTATGAAGACGTACTGCTCCAGGACCAGTGTGATGGTAGTGTTGAAGTCTTCTCTTCCTGTCCTCCAGGGAGACCAGTGTGATGGTAGTGTTGAAGTGTCCTCTTCGTCTCCTCCAGGAAGCCTGTGTGGAAAGATGGCTGTACCGCCACCTGTCTGCTGGTGGTCCACAACACAGCTTACATAGCCAACCTGGGAGACAGCAGGGTGAGGAGGCAGGGCAGCGGTGTGGTGATGTGATCGGCTTCTGGGGACAGTTGTCTTTATTTAATGTTGTTGTGATGTAATGGTTTTGTGGTGACAGTGTTTAATGGTGTAGTGATACTGTGTTGTTGTGACAATGTTTTGGTGATGTAACGGTGTTGTGGTGATGTAACGGTGTTGTGGTGATGTAATGGTGTTGTTGTGGTGATGACAGGGTGTTGTGGTGATGTGGTGTTGTTGTGGTGATGTAACGGTGTTGTGGTGATGTAACGGTGTCGCGGTGTTGTGGTGATGTAATGGTGTTGTTGTGGTGATGTAGCGGTGTTGTGGTGATGTAATGGTGTTGTTGTGGTGATGTAATGGTGTAGTGGTGACACTGGTGGTGATGGTATAGTGTTGTGATGATGTATTGGTGTTGGGGTGATGTCATGGTGTAATTGTGTTGTGATGATGGTGTTGTGGGGATGTTGTGGTGATGTACTTGTGGTAATGTAATGGTGTTATTGTGACGGTGATGTTGTGCTGACGGCGTTGTGGTAATGTAATGGTGTTATTGTGATGGTGTTGTGGTAATGTAATGGTGTTATTGTGATGGTGAAGTTGTGGTGACAGCGTTGTGGTAGTGTAATGGTGTTATTGTGATGGTGATGTTGTGGGGACGGTGTTGTGGTAATGTAATGGTGTTATTGTGACGGCGTTGAGGTAATGTAATGGTGTTATTGTGACGGTGTTGTGGTAATGTAATGGTGTTATTGTGACGGTGTTGTGGTAATGTAATGGTGTTATTGTGATGGCGTTGTGGTAATGTAATGGTGTTATTGTGACGGTGTTGTGGTAATGTAATGGTGTTATTGTGACGGTGTTGTGGTAATGTAATGGTGTTATTGTGACGGCGTTGTGGTAATGTAATGGTGTTATTGTTATGGTGATGTTGTGGGGACGGTGTTGTGGTAATGTAATGGTGTTATTGTGACGGCGTTGTGGTAATGTAATGGTGTTATTGTGACGGCGTTGTGGTAATGTAATGGTGTTATTGTGACGGCGTTGTGGTAATGTAATGGTGTTATTGTGACGGCGTTGTGGTAATTTAATGGTGTTATTGTGACGGTGTTGTGGTAATGTAATGGTGTTATTGTGACGGCGTTGTGGTAATGTAATGGTGTTATTGTGACGGCGTTGTGGTAATGTAATGGTGTTATTGTGACGGCGTTGTGGTAATGTAATGGTGTTATTATGACGGTGTTGTTGTGGATGTCCTGATGCTGCAGGCGGTGTTGTGTCGGATGGAGGAGGAGGGTGAGGAGCGAAGGGTGGTGTCGCGGGCTCTGAGTAGAGAACACAACCCCACCCTCTACGAAGAGCGGATCAGAATCCAGAGAGCAGGAGGCACCGTCAGGTAGCAGCCCCCCCATGAAGCACACTGTACAGTATCCCACTGTCCACTATCACACTGTACAGTATCCCACTGTCCACTATCACACTGTACAGTATCCCACTGTCCACTATCACACTGTACAGTATCCCACTGTCCACTATCACACTGTACAGTATCCCACTGTCCACTATCACACTGTACATAATCCAACTTTACAGTATCCCACTGGGCAGTATCACACTGTCCATTATCCCACTGTACAGTATCACATTGTACATGATCACATTGTACATTATCACATTATACATTATCCCACTGTACAGCATGACACTGAACAGCGTCACACTGTACTGTATCCCCACTGTGCATAATCTAACTGTACCCCGTGTGTGCAGGGAGGGCAGGGTCCTGGGTATACTGGAGGTCTCTCGGTCGCTAGGAGACGGTCAGTACAAACGCTGTGGAGTCATCTCCACCCCGGACCTCCGGAGGTGCAGTCTCACCTCCGCAGACAGGTAGGGATCTACACACTACTGTAGTACTACTGTATAAGATTAAATATTAATAGTATTTTCGAATTATAATGACAAAAATATCTGCTCTACCTGCAGCCTGAATATCTAGTTTGTTTGTGTAGGTTTATCCTGCTAGCCTGCGATGGACTCTTTAAGGTGTTTACTGCTGAGGAAGCTGTTAAATATGTCTTCAGTCTGCTGCAGGTACGCACACACACAAACACAAGCAAACATAACGCACACACACACACACACTTACACGCACACACTTACAAACACACGTTCGCCGAAACATGAGGACTTTTTCTACTTCACAGGAGGATGGCTCAGGGACCAATGAGGAGGGCCGATATGAAGCTGCTTGCCAGCGATTGGCCAGCGAGGCAGTGAGGCGGGGCTGCGCTGACAACGTGACCGTGATCCTGGTTTCTATTGGCTTCTAAAGCCACACAAACACACACAAACAGGCGTGTTCGAGTCAGTCACCTCAGTTTGTGCAGTGTTTCAGTTGAAGTGTTTCAGGTAGTTTCAGTTTCCTCACGGCTCCACTATGTAATCCTATTTTCTTGTGTTTGAGTGACTGAATGTGTTTTGAATAAAAGCCATGTGTGTACGACAAGCTCGACCACTCTGTCTTTGTCCCTATTAACCACACCACTGTGGTGCAAGAGAGCAAATAATCTCTGCTGCTATTGGCTGATGACATTACCCTTTCAACATAAAGACATTTATTGCCAGGTAAGTTGGCAAAGTAAGGTAACTTACCTTACTTTGCCAGGTAAGGAAAGGGTTAGGTACTAGTTATGAATTGCCATTCACCAGGAAGACAAGAAGAAAGAAGACAATACTTTATCAGATCTTTTGTTTTATTTTTTTGATGGATAAAACAGTGATAAAACATTAATGTACGGAATCTTTTCATAAATGACATAAAAAAATGGCACACATGAACTACTGATAAACATTGAAAACAATTCCAAGTACTGAACTTGAACCTACCTCAACTATCCAATATCAATGAATGTTACAGGATAAAGTACACTCTAAGCCTGATCCTATCCCTATCTAATATTCCATAAAGTACTGACCCTAACCTTGATCCTTACCCTAACTAACCTTGCAAAGTACTGACCCTAACTAACCTTAACAAGTACTGACCCCAACCCTGATCCTAACACTATCTAACTAATTACTGACCCGAACCCTGACCATAACCCTAACTAACACAACAAAGTGCTGATCCTAACCCTAACATAACAAAGTACTGACCTAGTTCCACATGTCTACATGACATAAAATCCGGACATTGGAGAGGAAGAGATAGTCAAGTGGACTGCAGCCACACTGGCTTCCGGTTCAGCGATTTGACGTCATTTTAATTCCTTCGAATTAAGAGCGCTCTAAATTAAATTTGATGTGACCATTTCGTTGGTTGTGATGAACGACATCATTGCTGTTTAAACTCCCAGCTAGCGGAGGTCATAACGGAGTCACCTGGCGACAGGTAAGTCAACTTTCTGCCTGTCGGTTCTAAGCTCTAGAGATGGAGATCTGTATCAGAGAACCTTCTAGACCTCAGGACCCTGAGTACACCTAATAAACAGGCTAATCAGTCCCTCCAGAAAAACGCGATTATGCGATCGCATAATTCAACGCATAATCAGCCAAAGTCTGCATATTCATGCGGGGGCCGCATTTTTTCAAATATGCCGCACTTTCACGCAAAATATGTGGGGCTTACATGATTTCATAATCCCCGCATTTTCGTTGCAAAAGTCATATATCTTAGCAGAAAGTTGAAAAATGTGGCGTTTACTTCACACAAGAGCAGCCATTTCCCCCTGTTGCCATGGGAACATTATGAAGTGACGTAATTACGCGACGTGAACGTCATCGAAAAGCTGCATTTTTCGCAAATTCCCGCAATTTCATCGCAAAAAATTGCATAAATATGCCGCATATTTCATCGCATTTTTTAAGAAAACGTGCCGCATAATCAAGGATTTTTGGCCGCAACAATCACAAAAAAACGCCACATTTTTCTGGAGGGACTTGCTAATGCGGTAAACATGAAGCAATATGCCTTGTTGCAACCCAGGTACGATTCCCACCTGGTGTCCGATGCTACATGTCATTCCCTCTCTTCCACAACCCACTTTGCTGTCTCCATTCACCAGCCTGTTCATGAAGGCACAAAGAAGCCCATTTAATGCATAAAAAACCCCTGTGATTCTTATTCTGATTTGTGTCACGCTACAATATGAGGCGAACTTCCTGCTCCGTATGTTTCGGGCCTACAGTGGGTCAGTACAGGAGGTCAGCCGCTCCGGTGGTCACCTCCGACTCCTTGTTTTCCCGGAAGGGGAAGTCAATCCCAGCCACGCGGATTAACAGGAAGTTCAGTGCGTTAATGAAGAAGACGAGGAGGAAGAGCCAATAGGAGACGTCGTAAGTCTCGCTGTGCGTCGTGTAGTCGAAGACCTCGTTGAAGTTGGCGATCCGTCTGGACATGTGCTGCAGCTTCACCTCCGCAGCAAACAGGATCATCACCAGGCAGCTGCACACACCTGCACACACACAGGAAGTAGCTACACACCTGCACACACACAGGAAGTAGCTACACACGTGCACACACAGGAAGTAGCTACACGCCTGCGCACACACAGGAAGTAGCTACACACCTGCACACACACAGGGAGTAGCTACACACCTGCACACACACGTGAAGTAGCTACACACCTGCGCACACACAGGAAGTAGCTACAAACCTGCACACACAGTAGGTAGCTACATATGTACACAAACAGGAAGTAGCTAAACAAGAAGTAGTTACACACAGTAAGTGTGTAACTACTTACTGTGTGTAATCACTAGCCTATCCTCCAGTCGTTCACCGCTATCTTGGGAACAAGGTGAGGACGTTCCTCCCAGCAGGAAGTGGAGTTCTTACAGCAGGAGGCGCTCCAGAGGTAGAGGCCCAGGGGGCCCTGCAGGGTCTCATAGGGGCTCCCGAAGGCGTTGAAGAAGAAGAAGCCGGTGGCCAGCGAGGAGAAGAGCACCAGGACGCCGCAGAAGAAGACCACGGTGACGTGGAGACCCACTGGGATCACATGGAGCATACCTGGGAAGACTGTGGGGGGGGGGGGAGTCAGGTCGAGGTAGAAGGGGGAGAACTGGCTCCACCTTACCATGATCCTATCTATATTCCTACTCCCTAACCCTCATCTTGTTGCTGTACTGCTGGTAAGTCCATGCCAATTAAACAGAATCTGGATTGAATTGAAACGACGCCTTTCCCAGTGGAGCGAGCAAATGAATGGATCATAAACTATGGGGTGTGTGTGTGTGTGTGTGTGTGTGTGTGTGTGGTGCGTGTGTAAACGTGTGTGTGTGTGTGTGTGTGTGGTGGAGCAGAAGCAACTTGCCTTTAATGAGTGCCTACAAAGGTCTTCTGTTCCCGGGCTGTCGGTAGCCACGGGATATCAACAATAATCACAATTCAGACTGGAAGACGCTTTCATTCTGTTTTTTAAATTTATAACAGAAAACTACAGCATAACTAAGAGGCCAAAAAATAAAAATATAAACAACAATGTAGTGCCTATTGCTCCTTTATGACATGTATCTATACTGTCTTACCCCTACCTGCTCTTTAATTACCTTTTTTTGTACTGTCTAACCCTTACCTGCTCCTTGATTATCTGTCTCTGTACTGCCAAACCCCTAAACAACAACGATATGGACCAGGTGTCTTTTATCATATCGTCACTTTCTATCACGTGGTGTGAACAGGTTATGACAAGGCTTTCACTATTCAAGCCGTGGTTACTTACCGGTAATAACCATATCAACAACATGTTAACTATTGACTCACAGTAGAAGCGGAGGGGTCTCCCGCCAAGTCCGCACTGCTTGACCCTCTCCCCCTGGAAGAGTCCGTAGCTCAGCCGGCCCAGGAACTTGTCCAGCTCGGCTCCGGACGCGTTGACCAGCTGGGCCCCAGTGTTGCAGAGCACGGTACCGTGCAGCCACCGGGGGAGGCCCAGCGACACCGCCACCGTCAATACACACACGAAGCCCAGGGCACCTGCCACACAAAACACCGTCCTCTTCTGTCGGTTCGGCATGCTGACGTCACACCGTTATTACTCTGCGAAGTTGAGCTGCACCCATGGCGCGTTAAACTCTTGAGAAGAGGAAAGATAACCGACCGTCCTCAGAGGTGGACCCTGCGGCGGGGGGACATGCGGTGGCTGGCCGGACGCCGAGGGTTCGATTACCGCCGACTGTCGTCTCCAAGTTACGCCCCTTTAATAATTAATAGGAGGGGTGAGAAGATAAATAGACGGCAGGAGCGGCGGGACGGAGGCGACGAGGGGAGGGGGAGAGAGGCTTCGTACAAAAGTCTATTTAATTGTTGTGATGAATATAGGTTTAATTCATCACATGGTGTGGTTCGATGATCACACAAGCACGCACACAAACACACACACGCGCACAAACACACACACGCACACAAACACACACACACACAAGCGCACCGACGCGTGTTCTTTTTGGTACAACAGCGACACCCACAGGCCAATTATCTACCACAATGTACATCAAACCTCACTATTTTTATTCATTAAAAAATAATCTAATCTTATTAGTTCTAATTCATCATCATAGTCTAATCATTATAATGGTCTTCTTTATCATGGTGAATGTCTAAAAAAAAATCCCATTTTGAACACGTTATTGCTTGACATAAACATGTTTAAGGTGTGTTGTGCGTTTACTATTTATTTTTATTGTTTATTCAGTTTAATATTTTAGATATTGTTTGACTTTCTGTATTTTTGTCTTTGTTTTCCTGTTTCATTCTTTGTAAAGCAGGAAGTATTATTATTATTAGCAGTAAGCAAGTTTTGGCGGGTGTAGAACTTCTGAGTTTTTGTCCTCTGGCTGCAGTCCCCAAAGCGTCCACCAGGACACGACCTTTCTCCTATTCTCCTCCCCTCTTAACCTCTACCTCTTTACCTCTTAACCCGGGCTGAATTGGAGTTTAATTTCACAGGAACTTTCTGGGTGATATATTATTCCACTTCCGATTCCACATCATTTAGGCATACCTTTGAGTATAAAGACTATTCAAAATTAAGAGATGATCAAAATTATCCTCACATTTCACACTACGTGTGATTTACTTCATTAACTTCATGACGTCATCATCCCCCAGGGGGCGGAATGATTCAAACCTTCACATATAGAGTGAGAGAGAGAATGAGAGAGAATGAGCGATTGCGATAGAGCGAGAGAGAGGGAGAGAGAGAGAGAGAGAGAGAGAGGGAGTGAGAGAGAGAGGGAGTGAGAGAGATTGAGCGAGGGAGCGCTAGAGTGAAAGGGAGAGAGGGACACATGAGATAGAGAACCGAGGTAATTTAACTCTGGATGCCAGCGCCAAACTCCGGAGCGATGAGGTGTGAAACTTTCTTTATCTCTAAATAGCGCCGTCGTCTTTGAGGTATTTTGCTTCCCTTGCAGTAAACGCGTCTTGACCCAGGTACTCCTGTCGGACTTGTCGCCTGAAGGCTTAGCTTGTGGATGTGTTCTGGTACGGAGGTTTGGGTAGTCTGGATGTACAGTACCATGCAGGGTACTGTACCCGCTCCGTGCCGTAAACCTTGCGGGGTTACGGATCCTTAGGGTTAGGGTAAGAGGTGTAGGGGGATGAACGGACAGAAGGATATTTCGAAGTTTGGTTATTATTCCTGTTGTCATCCTTCCCCCTCCCAGGATGCTGTTTGTCGTCATGGCGACGGTCGCAGCCCATCTCTCGTCTGCTTCTGAAATGTACGGCACGGTGCGGTCTCCGAACTTCCCCGAGGCGTACCCCCGCGACACCGAGCTGCGCTGGAACCTCAGCGTGCCACGCGGATACCATGTCCAGCTGTACTTCACTCACTTCGACCTGGAGCCCTCCTACCTGTGTGAATATGACTATGTCAAGGTAAGAGTTTCACCCTGTCTGTTTGTCCATCTCTCGCTCTTATATTTCTCTTTCTCAGTCTCTCTCTATCCCACTCTGTCTCTGTCTTTCTCTATCAGTCTGTCTGCCTTTGTGTGTGTGTGTGTCTCTCTCTCTCTCTCTCTCTCTCTCTCTCTCTCTCTCTCTGACTTACCGTTCATTGACGTTCTCAAAGTAAACAAACTGTCTAGAATTCAGATTAGAACACAAACACACACACTTGCGCATATACACATGCACACATACACAGAAACACAGGAATGTGGATGATCATTATGTAGAGATTTAAAGGCATGTAAATACTGTGGTCCTATGTTAGTACTGTGGTACTGTTATCATTGTGGTTCTATGTTAGAACTTTGGTACTATGTAATAACTGTGGTACTGTTATTATTGAGGTTCTATGTTAGAACTTTGGTATATGTTAGCACTGTGGTGCTGTTATTATTGAGGTTCTATGTTAGTACCGTGGTACTGTTATTATTGTGGTTCTACGTTAGAACTTTTGTGCTATGTTAGTACTGTGGTACTGTTATTATTGAGGTTCTATGTTAGTACTGTGGTACTGTTATTATTGTGGTTCTACGTTAGAACTTTGGTACTATGTTAGTACTGTGGTACTGTTATTATTGAGGTTCTATGTTAGTACTGTGGTACTGTTATTATTGTGGTTCTATGTTAGAACTGTGTGTGTGTGTGTGTGTGTGGTTGTGTGTGTGTGTGTGTGTGTGTGTGTGCTTGTGTGTGTGTGTGTGTGTGTGTGTGTGCGTGCTTGTGTGTGTGTGCTTGTGTGTGTGTGTGTGCGTGTGCTTGTGTGTGTGTGCTTGTGTGTGTGTGTGTGTGCAGGTGGAGGTGGAGGAGGAGGTGCTGGGGCTGTTCTGTGGCAGGGAGGAGTCCGACACGGAGCAGGTCCCGGGGGCGGGAGTGCTCTCCTCCTCTAACACCCTCCTTAGCCTCCTCTTCCACTCTGACTTCTCAGACCAGGAGAACCATGCTGGCTTCCTGGCTCACTACGCAGCCGTAGGTAAGACAGGCAGTCGGACACGTAGACAGACTCTATAGAATTCTCTATGAAGTTGTGACTAAAGTGTGGACTATAGTGTTCACTATAGTGTTCACTATATAGTCTTGGCTAAAGTGTTCACTATAGTGCTCACTATAGTGTTCACTATAGTGTTCACTATATAGTCTTGGCTAAAGTGTTCACTATAGTGCTCACTATAGTCTTCACTATAGTGTTCACTATATAGTCTTGACTAAAGTGTTCACTATAGTGCTCACTATAGTGCTCACTATAGTGCTCACTATAGTGCTCACTATAGTGTTCACTAGTCTTGACTGAAGTCTTCACTATAGTTTCACTATATAGGGAGTATGGAATGAGGAAGTCTCAAGTCTCTCTCTAGATGTGGACGAGTGCCAGGAGAGGAGTGACGAGGACCAGTTGTGTGATCACTTCTGTCACAACTTCATTGGAGGATACTACTGCTCCTGTCGCTATGGTTACCTGCTGCATACAGACAACCGTACCTGCCGAGGTAAACCCTCCTCACTAAAACCAGTGGGTGTGTGGTTGTGGGCCTGCACTCCGTGTGTGTGCGTGTGTGTATATGCGCGTGCGTGTGTGCACTTATGTGTGTATGGCTTCTCTTGGTCTGCTTTGTGTCAGACTGATAGTAGTAAATATTTACACAACTTTATCTCACTCTCGCTCACACACAAACCCCAGCCACCCATCCTGTAATGACGGTCTGTGTGTGTATATGTGTGTGTGTGTGCTTGTGTTTGTTTGTGTTTGTTTGTGTGTGTGCATGTGCGTGTATGTGATTGTGTGTGTGTGTGTGTGTGTGTGTGTGTGTGTGTGTGTTTGTGCACGTGCATGTGTGCGTCGCGTGTTGCTTCCTGTGTTGGTGCGTGTGTGTGCGTGTGTGTGTGTGTGCGTGTGGGAGCGTGTGCGTGCGTCGTGCTTTGCTGTGTGTGTGTGCGTGTGTCTGTGTGTGTGTGTGTGTGTGTGTCCAGTGGAGTGCAGCGGGGGGCTGTACCGCCAGCGGTCCGGGGGGTTCAGTAGCGTGGACCACCCTCTCCCGTACCCCAAAAGCTCCGACTGCAGCTACAGCATCCAGGTGGAGGAGGGGCTGGAGGTGGAGCTGCTCTTCCAGCCCACCTTCGACGTGGAGGACCACCCTGACCTGCCCTGCCCCTACGACTACGTCCAGGTCACACACCTCACACACACTATATACACTATACACACACATACAGACACACGCATACTATACACACGTACACACACAATACACTATACACGCACGTTGTATACACACACACACACACACACACACACACTGTACTTTAAACATTATACACTAAACACTCCCAACCCCCTCCGACCACACGCACACTATATATACCCGCACAAACACACACAAATACTATATAACAGTACTGCATATCCATTGTCTTCTCCAGTCACCAGGGATCGGAATGTTTGAAACCTGGGATTTCATATAATCTTAATCCAGCTCTGAGCAGAGTTATAACCACACACACACACACACATGCACACACACACACACACACGCACACACACACACAAACGTCAAATAATTCTTCTTGTAGCATAAATTCCTCAGTATTTAGCTGTATTTAGCACGCACAACAATACCTACACTACTATAATAATACCACTACCACTACTGCTACTACTATGCTACCACTACTAGTATCTTACTACTACAACTAGTGAGATGTGTGTAGGTGATTGCAGGACGCAGAGAGTTGGGTCGGTATTGCGGAGGGCGTTCCCCGGGTCGGGTTGTGACTCAGAGCCACCAGGTGTTGGTCAACTTCCACACAGACGACTCAGGAGAAAACCTGGGATGGAGTCTCACCTACACAACTACAGGTACACACACCGACACAACTACAGGTAAATACACACTTAAGCAACTACAGGGACACACACCTACACAATTACAGCTACACACACCTACACCACTCCAGGGACACACACCTAGACAACTACAGGTGCACACACCTGAAGTACACCATGCTTATGTTTTGTCTGCTTACGTATTAACAGGAAGCCAGTGTCCGGTTCTGTTGAGTCCTGCCAATGGCCTGCTGAATCCCATCCTTTCAGAGTACAGCTTTAGAGATCACGTCCTGGTTACCTGTCTGCCTGGATACAAGCTGCGGAAGGTATAAACTCCACCCGTATCTACCTGTAGCTCCACCCGTATCTCGCTGTAGCTCTACATGTATCTCCCTGTAGCTCTACCTGTGTCTATCTCTAGCTCCACCTGTATATACCTACATACATACAATCCTGTTGTGTCTCCAGGGTGAAGAGTATCTGGACCACTACCAGTTGGACTGCCAGAAAGACGGGTCATGGAGCAGTGATGTTCCACAGTGTCAAAGTAAGAACGGCTCAGAGTCACAGGAAGAACTGCTCAGAGTCACAGATAGAACCACTCAGAGTCACAGTGAGAACAGCTCAGAGTCACAGTGAGAACAGCTCAGAGTCACAGTGAGAACAGCTCAGAGCCACAGTAAGAACAGCTCAGAGTCACAGTAAGAACCTCTCAGAGTCAGAGTAAGAACAGCTCAGAGTCACAGTAAGAACCTCTCAGAGTCAGAGTAAGAACAGCTCAGAGTCACAGTAAGAACCTCTCAGAGTCAGAGTAAGAACAGCTCAGAGTCACAGTAAGAACAGCTCAACTCAACTCACCTGTATCCCTACACCATGCCCCACCTGCTGTCCTCCACAGGGAGCAGCTGTCAACTCAATAATACGTCCACCATCTCTGAGTGATCTCATAAATATTAAATATTATATAACTTAACAATAGACCCTAATTATAGACATTAATGATATAATTTAACCTAATCCAAAGTCCCTTGCTAATGACACTGAGAACAATCAACCAATCATTATGGCCGTAGCTTCAACAATGCGCTACACTGCAATTCCTTAAAATGAAACACAACCACGATAATAATATATAGCAAGATATATATATTTCTAACGTTATACCACCATGGTGACATCAGAGGGGTTTGGTTGCCTAGAACACCAGCATGCTAAATACTCCCTTCCATACTTTACTACATCTTTCATTTATATCTCTCTCTACCTCTCCCTCACTCTCTCTCTACCTCTTTCTATCTATCTCTCTCTCTCTCTCTCTCTCTCTCTCTCTCTCTCTCTGTCTCTCTCTCTTTCCCTCTCCCTCTCCCTCTCTCTCTCTCTCTCTCTCTCTCTCTTCTCTCTCTTCTCTCTCCTCCAGAAACAGGAGCAGGGAGGAGCCGGTGATATCAGCCCAACCTTCTGACCAATCAGATCTTAGATTAGAGTAATTGGCACAGAGGTCCATGACATCACTGATGACGAACCAATCACACATAGTTTTGCCGAAATTCTTAGTGACCAAACTTTTCATCTGTTTTCAATAAATTAAACATTCAATGAGCTGTATTTGTGCATTTGTGCGTTGTGACTAATGGGACTTATGACTGACTTTTTATTATTATTCTATTCAACCTCTTTTTTTTTTACCAGGCAAGTCCAATTGAGATTAAAATATCTTCTTTTCGATGGAGCTTTGGCCCAGATAGCAGCAATACTGTTTCATACAAAACACAACAAACATAAAAAGTACATAAATCAAACAAATAGTAGGGCACAGAATCATGTCCCTCACAGACTGCTGGAGACGGGTCTAGCGAGTGAAGCAAGTACAAAGTCCAATTTGATTTGCCTCCGAACCCTCTACAACATTTGTGAATGCCCTAACAGCGATCAGGTCCCCCAGCTGCAGATCTGTCTAGTGCATGTTCCAGGACGCAGGGGCAGAAAACATAAAGGCCTGATGGGATCACAATCAAAACTTTTAGGATGTGATACATTTTAAGCATTTTAGGATGTGATTGATTTAAAGACTTGTAGGACGTGATCCATATAAAGACTTGTAGAATGTAATTAGTATGAAGACGTGTAGGATGTGATCACCATAAAGCCATGAAGGATGTGCTCCCCATAAAGACTTGTATGTGATCGCCATAATGACTTGTAGGATGTGATCAATATAAATACTTTTAGGATGTGATCAATAGAAAGAACTTTAGGATGTGATCAATATAAATACTTTTAGGATGTTACCAATATAAATAACTTAAGGACGTGATCAATATAAAGACTTGGAGGGTGTGATCAATCAGACTTCTCCCTTGCTCTCCTCCACTGCAGTGGTGGATTGTGGGAGTCCGGAAGTGCCGCCCTTGGCTCGCGTGGTGTTTGGTAGTCATGACAACAGCACGCGGTTTGGCGCTACCATGCAGCTCAGTTGTGAAGGAGACGCCTTCCAGCTCCAGCCCAACATCACCAGTAGGCCTCTCAACTAAACTATAACTATAACTATAATAACTATAATAAACGACACTATATCTGCCTCATCCTCTTCCTCATCATCTTCCTCATGCTCAAGTCACAATATACTTTACACAATATACTTTACAACTAAATTACACTATCCTAGACACACATTATTTTTTAACCATTACTATAATATAACAATATTACCTGTTCAGGTTCCTACAACTGTTCTGAAGGAGGAATTTGGACAAACTCAGAACTTGGTACCGACCTGCCGACCTGTCTACCAGGTAACCAGCTCAGATACATCACTAACTATACAATATACATCACTAGCACACAACTTACTACACTTTCTATGGGTATATTTAGAAGCTATTCTGTATGTGTGTGTGTGTGTGTGTGTGTGTGTGTGTGTTACATGTGTACAGTGCGTATTATGTGTGTTAGGTGTTTAAATGACATATAATGTGTTTTTATATATGTCTGTGTATGTGTGTGTGTTTATATATGAATGTGAATGTATTATCTGTGTGTATGTGTATGAGGGTGTGTGTGTGTGTGTGTGTGTGTGTTTACACATGAATGTGTGTGAATTAGATGTTTAAAGTATGTATTGTGTGTGTGTGTGTGTGTGTGTGTGTGTGCGTGTGCGTGTGTCCAGTCTGCGGCCTGCCGTCCCGCCCCCTGGCCCAGCAGCAGCGCCGGGTGGTGGGGGGCCGGGCGGCGCCCCCGGGCCTGGTCCCCTGGCAGCTGCTGCTGGCGGTGGAGGACGCGTCCCGGGTCCCCGCGGCCCGCTGGTTCGGGGCCGGGGCCCTGCTGTCGGAGCGCTGGGTGCTCACCGCCGCACACGTCCTGCACTCCCAGAGGAGGGACGCCAGCGTGGTGCCCCTGGAGACCCAACACATCACGGTGCCCAAGTGTCTGTCAGGGCGTCCGTCTGTCTGTCAGGGCGTCCGTCTGTCTGTCAGGGCGTCCGTCTGTCTGTCAGGGCGTCCGTCTGTCTGTCAGGGCGTCCGTCTGTCTGTCAGGGCGTCCGTCTGTCTGTCAGGCTGTCCGTCTGTCTGTCAGGGCGTCCATCTGTCTGTCAGGGCATCCATCTGTCACTCTATCCATCAGTCTATCTGGCCATCCATCTCTTTATAACTTTTTGACACTTCGACTATCTGAACAGATCTAGTGATGTAAAGACCGTAGGCTGGTGTTAGCGCTTGGTCAACACCAGGGCAACACTAGGTGGGACTTCATGGCACAACGGCAGAGGAAGACATTGGTAACCATGGCAACAGCAGCCGGACCATCCCACGGTCTAGCTGACCTTCTCTCTGTCCCCAGGTGTTTCTGGGTCTCCATGACGTCAGGGACAAGCATCACTCCACCCGGCGTTCGGTGGACCAGCTTGTTCTCCATCCAGACTTCCAGCCCCTCAACTACAACAACGACATCGCCCTGCTGAAGCTGGACCACCCGGTCCGCTTCAGCGGGCTGATCCGGCCCGTGTGCCTCCCCAAACCACATGGCCAGGTGAGTCGGTGACCAGGTCATTCCTACAGACCATGGATGTCTATCATCAAGACTTAGAGGTACTAGTGTAGATTAAGAGGTACTAGTTTATACTAAGCGGTGCTAGTGTAAACTTGGAGGTACTAGTGTAGACTAAGAGGTACTAGTGTAGACTAAGAGGTACTAGTGTAAACTTGGAGGTACTAGTGTAGACTAAGAGGTAATAGGAGGTACTAGTGTAGAATAAGAGGTCCTAGTGTACACTTGGAGGTACTAGTGTAGACTAAGAGGTACTAGTGTAAACTTGGAGGCACAAGTGTAGACTAAAAGGTACTAGTGTAAACTTGGAGGTACTAGTGTAGACTAAGAGGTACAAGTGTAGACTAAAAGGTACTAGTGTAAACTTGGAGGTACTAGTGTAGACTAAGAGGTAATAGGAGGTACTAGTGTAGAATAAGAGGTACTAGTGTAAACTTGGAGGTACTAGTGTAGACTAAGAGGTAATAGGAGGTACTAGTGTAGAATAAGAGGTCCTAGTGTAAACTTGGAGGTACAAGTGTAGACTAAAAGGTACTAGTGTAAACTTGGAGGTACTAGTGTAGACTAAGAGGTACAAGTGTAGACTAAAAGGTACTAGTGTAAACTTGGAGGTACTAGTGTAGACTAAGAGGTAATAGGAGGTACTAGTGTAGAATAAGAGGTACTAGTGTAAACTTGGAGATACTAGTGTAGACTAAGAGGTACTAGTGTAAACTTGGAGGTGCTAGTGTAGACTAAGACGTACTAGTGTAAACTTGGAGGTACTAGTGTAGACTAAGAGGTACTAGTGTAAACTTGGAGGCGCTAGTGTAGACTAAGAGGCACTAGTGTATACTGAGTGTCCATCTCGTGTCCTGGTAGGACGACTGGCCAACTCCCCTCCCCAACACCCTGGGACTGGTGGCAGGCTGGGGCATCTCCTCCCCCTCCAAAGCATCCGCCGGTCTGAACTCCAACCCCGGCCTGACCCCGGACCCCAACGCGACCTCCGAGACGCTGCAGTACGTGAAGCTGCCGGTGGTGGAGCAGGCGGAGTGCGAGGCGAGCTACGCCTCGCGCTCCCTCGCCTACAACATCACCCACAACATGTTCTGCGCTGGCTTCTACGAGGGGGGCCGTGACACCTGCCTGGGGGACAGTGGGGGGGCGTTCGTCATGCAGGATGAGGAGCAGCAGAGGTGGGCCGTGTTTGGCCTGGTTTCATGGGGGGGGCCCGAGGACTGCGGGAGCCAGAGGGTGTATGGGGTCTACACCCGGGTCTCCAACTACATCAGCTGGATACTAACTCACCTGGATACTAACTGACCTGGACACTATCTCACCTGAGTTTGAAGATCTTTACACACTCCTTTATTATTACCTCATAATAAACCACCTCACAGCCATTACTGCAGTATAGTAGTGTCCTATAGCTCCATTAAATAGCTTAGCTTTATTTAAAAGCTTAGTTTTTTACACTGTACAATAGGCTAGCTTCATATAGTAGCTTAGCTTTACATATTGTTAAATAGGCTAGCTTTCTGTAATAACTTAGGTTTTTTTATACTTCAGCAAAGGCTAGCTTTAAATCGTATGTCATAGATGAGGGAGAAAGAGGGATGAGAAAATAAGCTGTTTAGTTCTCTGAATAGTCATAATGTCCAAAAGCTAAACTATGTGGCAGCTACATAAGCTAGCAGCTACTGTACCAGGTGCTGTTCACATTGAGGTTTTTTTTGAAGACACTAGATGTTGTTAAGCCTACTTGGATATTAAACTGAGACACTTAATTGAATCTATAAGCATTTTTGTACCGAAAGTAAAAACAACCTTTGGAGATAAAAATCCCTGTCTCCTTGCTTCATTATTTAAATGTCGTTAAAAAAATGAATAGGACACGTGTAAACTTCTGAAGACACGTAAGAAGTCCTGTCAAGCCTTGTATGAAGAGTTTGTAACATACTTTTATTCAAATCATTTGTATAAGTAACTGTTGTTACTTATGTCAAGTTGTGGGGAGAATAGTGTGCTTAGTCCTTAGACCACCTGGGCCACGGCGGTCAGGTTCTGGGCCCGGTTCCTCGGCTCAGGGTCTGGTTCCTCTCGTGCCGGTCTATGGTTTCGTTGATCCACGACAGGAAGTTGCCGAGGCGTGTGTACACGCCGTACTTTCCCTTGTCAGCACACTTCTCCCCCCAGCTGACCACGCCCAGCAGGAAGGTAGTGCCGCGGTAGTGCGTCACCAGGGGCCCGCCGCTGTCCCCGCTGCAAGCGTCCTGGGCGGCATCCAGGTACCCAGCACAGAACATGTTTTCTGTGATCACCTGCAGACCACAGAACCCAGAGTAAACTCTTAAGAACCATTTAGAACCAATCAGAACCCTTAAGCACTGCTTTAGAACCTCCTTCTCCCTGGCATTCGTCTGTTACCTACCATCCCTCCATCTGTCATGACAGATGGAGGGATGGTAGAGGAGAGACAGAATGATGGAGGGATGATAGACAGTATGATGGCGAGATGGTAGAGGAGAGACAGAATGATGGAGGGATGATAGAGAGACAGTATGATGGCGAGATGGTAGAGGAGAGACAGGATGATGAAGGGGTGATAGAGAGACAGTATGATGGAGTGATGATAGAGGAGAGACAGAATGATGCAGAGACGAAAGAGGAGAACCAGGAGGTATCCCACCTGCTCTGTAGAATCGATGCATTTCTGCCGATTGACCAGCGGGACCACCACCTTCCGGAGGAACCGAGAGGAGCGACCGAGGTACTGCATGGCCCCCCAGCCCGTCACATCCCCCCAGGAGTCATCCTGCAAACAACACATCTCCCACTAGAACCAGTAGAACAAGTAGCAGATTGTGATTGTACTGGGCTGCTCCCAGGATGACCAGTGGCAGACTGTTGTTGTACTTGCAGTACCCTGTAAAACCAGAAGCTCTAGTAGGACCAGTGGCAGTACCTTGTGCAGGTAGGTGGCCAGCTGGGGGGTTGGCAGGCAGACTGGGAGGGCCGTGGGCCCCAACACCACCTGCTCGGCCAGGAAGATGAGAGCCACATCACTGTCGAAGGTGTAGGAGTGGAAGTGAGGGTGGAGGAACACCTTCTCCACCTTAATCACTTGCTCCCCTGGGTCCAGCCGCTTCTTATCATAGTCCCCTGCAGACAGACAGGCGGCCGGAGAAGGTAGACAGACACGTGGTCAGACAGATAGACAGACCAACAGAACAAGTGGTCAAACAGACAAGGCAGACAGACACACAGGTATACGAGCAGGCTGACAGACAGACAAAGAGGTATTCACCTACTGTGACGTGGTCAGGGCTTTGTTCGAAGCAGTGAGCTGCAGACACAACCCAGCGATCTGAGACCAAAGTACCGGCACAGAAAGCATACCCATCCTTCCTGTGGAGCAGAACCTACACACACAAACAAACACAAACACACAAACAAACACACTAGCACGCACACACATTTTTTGCATATTTTTCTGTTGTTTTGTGATAGCCGCCATTTCCATTGGAGATTGGAGGGTACAGCTTGCATGACACCAGATGACAGTGAAAACACGAAAGTCTCCTCAACAAATACAAATTACAAATTATTGCTTACTGTTCATAAAGTGCCCAGTATTTCGACGTCATGGAGGCCAATATTTGGCGGCAATCAAATGTTTTTCCATGATATTGAATTAATTTAAATGCAGTTATAGTACCGTTGCCACTAAAAAATGAGAAACGTTGAGGTGGCATCAAAATTCTTACACTACAATCTGGTGAGAAGTAGCTGTCAGAAGGAGGATTCTTTGAGCAGAAGGAAGCATGTCAAGGGTGAGCCCTCACAAGTACCTGCCAAGGACTCTCCCCCTGTCTCTCCAGGTTCCCTCCGATGATCCTAAGATCCTGGGTGTCCCCCTGCCCCTCTGTCTCCGAGGTGGCCCAGTTCTCCTCATCCACCACGCTGAAGGTCCCGACCGGCTCCGATTCCAAGATGTCTGTGGTGCCCTCCGTCTCCACGGTTACATCGGTCTCCTTGGAAATCTCCTTTTCCCCGGTAATGTTTGTCTTGGTGGTTATGTCCATCTTCATGGTGATGTTGGTTTCCATGGTAACATTGGTTTTCACAGTAACGCCCATCTCAGTGGTAACGTTGGTATCCGTGGGAACATTTATCTCCGTGGGGATGTAAGTCTCCGTGGCAACGTTGGTTTCTGTGGTAACGTTGAGCTCCGTGGTGATGTTGGTCTCCGTGGCAACGTTGGTCTCTGTGGCGACGTTGGTCTCCGTGGCGACGTTGGTCTCCGTGGCGACGTTGGTCTCCGTGGTGACGTTGGTCTCCGTGGTGATGTTGCCTGAGGGGTTGGGCAGCTCAGTTTTGAGAGATCTGCTGAAGTGGTAGTGCTGGTTGTGCTTCACTCCACATGGGAAGGGGACTGAAACCACAACGAGAACAAGTTAGCTATTCCACATTAGAAAAGTTAGTTTAGGTTAGACTGCTTAGTCCAGGTAAATCCAGGTTAGTGCAGGTTGGACCAGTATGTCCAGGTTAGTACACGTTAGTCCAGGTCAAACCAGGTTAGCCTGGGATAGACCAGGTCAGACCAGGATAGTCCAGGTTAGTCCAGGTTAGACCAGTTAAGACCAGGTAAGTCCAGGTTAGTCCAGGTTAGACCAGTTAAGAACAGGTAAGTCCAGGTTAGTTCAGGTTAGACCAGTTAAGACTAGGTAAGTCCAGGTTAGTTCAGGTTAGACCAGTTAAGACCAGGATAGTCCAGGTTAGTCCAGGTTAGACCAGTTAGGAGCAGGTTGGTCCAGGTCAGACCAGGCTAGACCAGGTCAGACCTGTCTTTGAGCACCGTTGTCCGTCCGGGTCTAGCTGGTACCCGGCAGCACAGCCACACTGGACCCCCGGCGGCCCGTCCTGGATCCGCTCGCTGCAGTACTGGAGACATCCACCGTTTTTATAACGACACTCCTGCACCTCTACAGACAGACAGACAGACGGGCGGTTAAAAACAGACTAACACAGGATATGAGGCTGTTATACTATTATGGTCTAGTGTATACCTGTCTATCCGTCTAGATGGTGACTACCTGTATGTGTCTACCAGTCGGTCTGTCTGAATACCTCTGTCTGTCTGTCTGTCTGATCACCTGTCTGTTAACTCTCTTTTTGTCTTTCTGTCTGTCTGTCTGTCTGTCTGTCTGTCTGTCTGTCTGTCTGTCCGTCCGTCCGTCTTTCTGTCTGATTACCTGTATGTTAACTCTATTTGTGTCTGTCTGTCTGTCTGTCTTTCTGTCTGATTACCTGTATGTTAACTCTATTTGTGTCTGTCTGTCTGTCTGTCTTTCTGTCTGATTACCTGTATGTTAACTCTATTTGTGTCTGTCTGTCTGTCTGTCTTTCTGTCTGATTACCTGTATGCTAACTCTATTTGTGTCTGTCTGTCCATCTGTCTGTCTACCTACCTGTCTGACAGGACTCTCCTTGGAACTGCGGGGGACAGAGGCAGAGGAAGTGTCCTCTGTCCACCTTGCAGATCCCTCCGTTCAGACAGCGGTTGATCACACACGGGTTCAGATCTACAACACATAGAAGATACACACATAGGTCTAGAACATATAGAATCAACTTCAGATCTACAACACATAGAAGAGCCACAAATAGGTCTAGACATATAGAACCACACATGGGTTCAGATCTACAAAACATAGAAGAGCCACAAATAAATCTAGACATAGAACCACACATGGGTTCAGATCTACAACACATAGAAGAGCCACAAATAGGTCTAGAACATATAGAACCACACATGGGTTCAGATCTACAAAACATAGAAGAGCCACAAATAGATCTAGACATATAGAACCACACGGGTTCAGATCTACAACACATAGAAGATACACACATAGGTCTAGAACATATAGAATCACCTTCAGATCTACAACACATAGAACAGCCACAAATAGATCTAGACATACAGAACCACACAGGTTCAGATCTACAACACATAGAAGATACACACATAGGTCTAGACATATAGAACCACACGGGTTCAGATCTACAACACATAGAAGATACACACATAGGTCTAGACATATAGAACCACACAGGTTCAGATCTACAACACATAGAAGATACACACATAGGTCTAGACATATAGAACCACACGGGTTCAGATCTACAACACACAGAAGATACACACATAGGTCTTCTAGAACATATAAAACCACACGGGTTCAGATCTACAACACATAGAAGATACACACATAGGTCTTCTAGAACATATAAAACCACACGGGTTCAGATCTACAACACATAGAAGATACACATATAGGTCTTCTAGAACATATAAAACCATGTACAGGTTCAGAACAAAATAAAATTGGTAAGACATCTAGAGACAATACAGGTACACATAGATCTAGATATAGAATGTATTTCTGTACTCACTAGTGTATCGATACCAGAACTCCATCTAGGAAACAGGAAGCTCAGTTAAACAACAGACGATAAGTCATCATGCTGGGTCTACGGTAGTGTAAGAACTGGGTCTAGGGTATAGTGTCAGTACTGGATATATGGTAGTATCACTTCTTGGTCTAGGGTAGTGTCAGTGCTGGTTCAAGGGTAGTATCAGAACTGGGTCCAAGGTAGTATTAGTAATGGGGATAGGGTACGGTATCAGTACTGGGTCTGGGGTACAGTGACAGTACTGGACCAACTGGGTCTATGGTACAGTGTCAGGGGTTGAGGTTCTGGATGTTCTACCGTCTTCTCGCGGCTCTGGAATATCTCGGTGGCCTCCTCCTTGGAGCAGGTCTCCTCATAGCACTCCCTCTCCAGGCTCCCAGGCCGGAGCTCCTCCAGCAGGAGGCTGTTTGCACGCCTGGAGCGCAGAACCTTCTCTGCAGAACTCCGCTCCAGGAAGACTGCGGGGGACCACAGAGGCAAGAACCGTTAGAGATACACTAAGGCAAGAACCGTTAGAGAAACACTAAGGCAAGAACCGTTAGATGTACACAGAGGCAAGAACTGTTAGAGATACACAGAGGCAAGAACCGTTAGAGATACACAGAGGCAAGAACCATTAGAGATACACTAAGGCAAGAAACGTTAGGGATACACTAAGGCAAGAACCGTTAGAGGTACACTAAGGCAAGAACCATTAGAGATACACTAAGGCAAGAACCGTTAGGGATACACAGAGGCAAGAACCGTTAGAGGTACACTGAGGCAAGAACCGTTAGAGATACATTAAGGCAAGAACTGTTAGAGGTACACTAAGGCAAGAACCATTAGAGATACACTAAGGCAAGAACCGTTAGGGATACACAGAGGCGAGAACCGTTAGAGGTACACTGAGGCAAGAACCGTTAGAGATACACTAAGGCAAGAACCGTTAGAGATACACTAAGGCAAGAACCGTTAGAGATACACAGAGATACAGGCTAGATATAGAGCCTAGAGATATAAATAAAGGCTAGATTGACTAGAGACATGGCTACAGCCATACTAGAGACACAAACCCTAGAAATAGGCTGGAGCTAGAGGTACAGGCTAGATAGACTAGAGATACAGTCATACTATAGATACAAACACTCAAGATAGTCTAGAGCTAGAGATACAGGTTAGATAGACTTGAGATACAGTCATACTATAGATAGACAGTAGAGATAGAGATACAGGCTAAATGGACTAGAGATAGAGCTACAGGCTGGATGGACTAGAGATACAGGTACTAGAGATATAGGCTTGAGGTAGACTAGTGATAGAGGCTAGATAGACTAGAGATACTGACACTAGAGATAGAGGTATACAGTAAAGATAGACCCGAGATACAGACTAGATAGGCTAGATATAGACTAGAGAAAGATATAGGCTAGATATATAGATAGACACAAGATATTTCGGCCAGAGATAGAGCCTAGAGATAAACACAGGCTAGATAGACTAGAGATACAAGCTAGATAGACCAGATAGAGATGCAGGCTAGATAATCTACATACATAGACTAGCGGTATAGACTAGAGATAGCGCCTAGAGATGGTCAGAGTTACGAGGAGTGTGAGAGTTTCACCTTGGGCTTCCACTGCGACCATCGCCAGGGTGAACATCAGAAGCCAGACCCCCCTCCACAACATCCTGGTGGGAGACATAGCCTATCACCAAGGCAACCACTCACAGAACACAGCCCTAAACCACGGACACAGCACAGCCAGCACAGCACTAGCTCCAGAACGATGTAGAGTAGAATAGTCCCGCGTCATTGAGTAAAACTGTACTTGACACCTGATTCTTCTGCTCTGAGCTTTACAGGAATATCACACTAAACAACATAACTATGTGATACTACAGTAAAAGTACCACATGGGATTTTGATGAAATGGTTAAATATCAGTTTCAGATCTTACCTGTTTCTACTTGCTGTTGACCAGCGAGAGTCTGGGGCATAAAGTATCAGATGTATTGGTTTAACCAGAAACAATATTGACACACAGACGGTGGCATCGAGGCCAGGAGCCCCCCCCCCAACACACACACAAACACACACACACACACACACACACACACACACACACACACACACGCACGCACAAACAAAACAACTGCTGTTACACCAGAATTCGTTCAGCAAAGCAGACTTCAGGAGAGCATAGAGATTAACGGTATTAAACTTTATTACAGCATGTTGTTATATTTCTGTTATATTTACATTCCACCAGGGGGCGCATGTACAGAGCAGCACAGAGACAGCATGGAGCGGACGTAACCAATAAAAAGGAGTGATAAACCATCAGAAGACTCGTTCTAAAACCTATTTAGACAGTCGTTTTAGAACTAGGTTTCCTAACTCAAATCAAGAGAGATCTGGAAGTCTAAAAGGTCTGGTGACTGACTTGAGATGGATGGAGAGAGGGAGAGGTTGAAAGAATGAGAGAGAAGTAGAGAGAGAGACAGAGAGGGAGAGAGACAGAAAGAGGCAGTGAGTGAGAATGGGAGTGAGCGAGAGAGAGAGGTAGAGGTAGAGGTGGAGAGAGAGAGGTGTTATTGCTGTTGCAGAATTCTATCTCCGTCTCCATGACAACACATCACAAGCTCGGCATAGAGAAAATAAATATTCGGTAGAAAACCCTGGGGTCTTGTTTCCTGCCTATCCAGCCATTAAAGGGTTACTCTGTCCATCCCATAATAGTCCCATAAGACTCCCCTGGTGGGCCCGTCTCAGTCCCGACCCTGGATGCTGGTTGGTCAGGACGTGTGAGGAGAAGGCACTAGCGGATCATCTGATTGGTCCCGTCGGGGTTCCGGTGTGGAGCGGAGCTGGTTCACAGTCGGAGGTCAGGTGGGGGGGGGGGGGGGGGGGGGGGGGGGGGGGGGGGGGGGGGGTCGCCGGCAGCAGCAGAAGAGGGGGGAGGTGAACCTGGACAGGTCAAGGGTCAAAACTTTACTTCATATCAACAATATTGCCATGTTTGACATCTCAATCCATCCACATCCTATACCTGGACTACCTGGGGGGTCAGGGGTCTACCTGGGGGTCTGAGGTCTACCTGGGGGGTGTTGTCTACCTGGGGGTCTGAGGTCAACCTGGGGGGGGTGTTGTCTACCTGGGGGGTCTGAGGTCTACCTGGGGGTCTGAGGTCTACCTGGGGGTCTGAGGTCTACCTGGGGGGTCTGAGGTCTACCTGGGGGTCTGAGGTCTACCTGGGGGGTCTGAGCTCTACCTGGGGGTCTGAGCTCTACCTGGGGGGGGTGTTGTCTACCTGGGGGTCTGAGGTCTACCTGGGGGGGGTGTTGTCTACCTGGGGGTCTGAGGTCTACCTGGGGGTCTGAGGTCTACCTGGGGGGGGTGTTGTCTACCTGGGGGGTCTGAGGTCTACCTGGGGGGTCTGAGTCTTACCTGGGGGGTCTGAGTCTTACCTGGGGGGTCCTAGACATCGGTGCTGCTCCGGGTCAACTCTCTGATGCCCTGCAGGATCCGCTTCATGTGGCCCACCTTGGTCACACCCAGATCCTACACGCGCACACACGCACACACACACACGCACACGCGCACACGCACACGCACACGCACACACACACACACACACACACAGATTTAGTGAACCACCCTGGTATCTGATACACCGAAAATAGCTGCCAGGGTGTACTGACACGGTTGTCATGGAGATGAGCCACACAAGAAACTTTTGGAACAATGTGTTTGCTCCTCTACGCTACTCCCCCTCTACTCTTTCCTCCTGCTCCTCCTCCTCCCTACCTTCAGGTCTCTCCTCTCCAGCAGGAGGAGTTCTGCTCCTTGGACGTCGTGTCTGATGAAGATCTCTTTATACTCCTGCAGGCTGAGCCTCTCCAGCCACGCCCCCACCTCCCGTGTTCCCCACCGCTCCACTGGGACAGCAGGAAGTCACCACCAACCAGCACAGGAAGTCCCCACACAGACACAGGAAGTCCCAACACACACACAGGAAGTCCCAACACACACACAGGAAGTCCCCACACGACCACACAGGAATTCCCCACACACACACATCGAGTCCCCACACACACACAGGAAATCCCCCCACACACACAAAGGAAGTCCCAACCAACCACACAGGAAGTCACGACACACACACACAGGAAGTCCCCACACACCGACAAAGGAAGTCACCAAACAGACACAGGAGGTGGAGCAGAAAGGAAAAAACAGACAGGAAACACCGTGAGTGATTGTTGAGTTGCGATCAGGCCAAGTGACGTCACCACAGACACACATCTTTCAAAGCTGTTATATAATTATATATATTTAAGTCTCTACTATAGGTGTAGGGTTTCCTAGTTCTACTAGGTGTAGGGTGTCTAAGAGGGGTAGAGAGACTATACCTGGTAATGAGAGAGAGAGAGACGTGCAGGCCTCTCGGTTCTTGTTGTACTTCTCCTTCTTGAACTTTGGGACGAGACGGAACTTAGAACCCAAAGACCTTCTGCCTGAGAAACCAGCGAGAGCCTCCTACACACACACAGACACACACAGACACACACACACACATTATGTGTATCATTATATGACCTTGTGTAACAAATGTTTTAGTTATTACCTCATGTTCTGAAGGTTCTAGTAGTCCTAACCTCGTGTTCTGAAGGTTCTAGGCCTAACCTTGTGTTCTGAAGGTGCTAGTCCATGCCTTGTATTCTGAAGGTTCTAGTCCTAACCTTGTGTTCTCAAGGTTCTAGTCCTAACCTCGTGTTCTGAAGGTTCTAGTCCATGCCTTGTGTTCTGAAGGTTCTAGTCCTAACCTTGTGTTCTCAAGGTTCTAGTCCTAAC
The DNA here is from genome assembly GCF_949987615.1 of Pollachius pollachius. NCBI lineage: Eukaryota > Metazoa > Chordata > Actinopteri > Gadiformes > Gadidae > Pollachius > Pollachius pollachius. The sequence continues at coordinate 8,300,887 of NC_136936.1, read as the reverse complement.
CTCGTGTTCTGAAGGTTCTAGTCCATGCCTTGTGTTCTGAAGGTTCTAGTCCTAACCTTGTGCTCTGAAGGTTCTAGTCCTAGCCTTGTGTTCTGAAGGGTCCAGTCTTTACCTCATGTTCTGAAGGTTCTAGTGTTAACTTTGTGTTCTGAAGGTTCTAGTGTTAACTTTGTGTTCCGAATGTTCAAGTTATTAGTGTAATAGTGTGTGTTCTAATGGTTCCAGTCTTTACCTCGTGTTCTGAAGGTTCAATGAGGGGGGCCAGCCAGGCAATGTCAGACAGACGGCGGAGCTGCAGCCCAACAGAACTCAGAGCAGCTTTCAGCTGGTCCTGCTGATGCTGCTCCAACTGCTGTACGGGGAACCCAAATGTGTTAGAACCACCACTAGAACAAGAAATAGAACAAGCACTAGAACCTCATTAAAACCACCACTAGAACAAGCAATAGAACAAGCACTAGAACCTCATTAGATCTACCACTAGAACTATTACTAGGACCTAACTAGAAACACAACTAGATCCCCCACTTGGGTCCCCACTAGAACCCCAATATACCAACCACTTGTACCAGCAGACAGAACCAGGATTATATTTATATGATAAACCATGGACTATATATCGTTTTATATACATACCATGGACTATATATAGTATTATATTTATGATATACCATGGACTATATATCATTTTATATTCATACCATGGACATGTTTCCAGACAAGAGAAGTTCTGTCTCACTGTGCAGAGCCTTCACATTGCTGACCATCTGGAGGACAGCTCCACAGCTCAGTGTCTAGACACACAGACAGGTAGACACACAGACAGTTAGACACACAGACAGTTAGACACAGAGACAGGTAGACACACAGACAGGAAGAAAGCGATGAGGCCAATTCTATCTACAGGATAGTATATATATATATATATTCATCTCAATAAACAGAGGGTTTGGTACCGATGAGCTCTTGTTGGCGTAGACGATGTCCATGGTCTTAGCACTTGCGTTGACCGCGTGGGCGAGCTCCTGCTCCATGATGTGGTGGAACTGGGCTATCTCCCGGATGCTAAAACAAGCACACACATCAAATGTGATAACTGGGACCATTGGGCAGGGAACGTTGAAAACCAGGAAATGTGGGTGTTTCACAAATATCACCAGGTGGTGTTTCTAACTGGTGATTAGCTTGAGCAGCATTAAGAGTTTGTTTCTAAAAGTGTAGCATTGTTGGTATTAGCATGTAGATTGCATTGCTATATTTGTAGTAGTGTTTGAATATTGTTAACATGTGGTGGATTAGCATTAGCATAAAGACTGTGTTTCAACCTAGGGATTAGCCTTAGCATGAACAGCGTATTTCTACCTGTGGAATACCCTTAGCATGAAGAGTGTGTTTCTACCTGTGGAATACCCTTAGCATGAAGAGTGTGTCTCTACCTGTGAATTAGCTTTAGCATGAAGAGTGTGTCTCTACCTGTGAATTAGCTTTAGCATGAAGAGTGTGTCTCTACCTGTGGATTAGCTTTAGCATGAAGAGTGTGTCTCTACCTGTGAATTAGCTTTAGCATGAAGAGTGTGTCTCTACCTGTGGATTAGCGCTCCGGCAGCCTGTCCAAACTGGCTGATGTGAGCGAGCTGCTCGTCAGAGAGCACCTCGGGGTGGGGGGATAGTGGGAGAGGAGGGGTGACGGGTGGCGGGGGGGAGAGGGGGGGAGGGGCTCTGAACTCACACCGCTGTTTATCCTCCCAAGACTTCAGAGTACTTTCAAATGCCTGAGACACACACGCAAACGACAGATATACACACATCATTACATCTACAACACAAATACACATTTTGTATCCATGCAATCACACATTGTGATATCGCTCCACACAACTAAAGCGGGCAGAGGAAGTCGACTTTATTTCTGCTGGCCGAGGGCCACTAAGCTCTAAGCAGACGACCTCATCTAAAACTCAATGTGTTCTGGTTCGGTCCCTGAAGGTTACGTTAGTCGAGACCAGCGGTGTCGCCATGGACATCACATTACAATGGGGGGGAGGTTCTGGGTGGAGGTCTGGGTTAAGAAGGGGTGAGGGTGCTGATCTGGGTGGAGGAGGAGTGAGAGTCGGATGGGTGGGTGAGGGTCTGGGAGTAGGATGGGTGAGAGTCTGGGGGTAGGAGGGGTGAGGGTCTGGGGGTAGGAGGGGTGAGGGTCTGGGGGTAGGAGGGGTGAGGGTCTGGGGTAGGAGGGGTGAGAGTCTGGGGTAGGAGGGGTGAGGGTCTGGGGGTACGAGGGGTGAGGGTCTGGGGGTACGAGGGGTTAGGGTCTGGGGGTAGGAGGGGTGAGAGTCTGGGGGTAGGAGGGGTGAGGGTCTGGGGGTAGGAGGGGTGAGGGTCTGGGGGTAGGAGGGGTGAGAGTCTGGGGGTAGGAGGGGTGAGGGTCTGGGGTAGGAGGGGTGAGAGTCTGGGTGAGAGGGGTGAGAGTCTGGGGTAGGAAGGGTGAGAGTCTGGGGTAGGAGGGGTGAAAGTCTGGGGGTAGGAGGGGTGAGAGTCTGGGTGAGAGGGGTGAGAGTCTGGGGTGAGAGGGGTGAGAGTCTGGGGGTAGGAGGGGTGAGAGTCTGGGGTAGGAGGGGTGAGAGTCTGGGGGTAGGAGGGGTGAGGGTCTGGGGTAGGAGGGGTGAGGGTCTGGTTGAGAGGGGTGAGAGTCTGGGGTAGGAGGGGTGAGAGTCTGGGGTAGGAGGGGTGAGAGTCTGGGGGTAGGAGGGGTGAGGGTCTGGGGTAGGAGGGGTGAGAGTCTGGGTGAGAGGGGTGAGAGTCTGGGGGTAGGAGGGGTGAGAGTCTGGGGTAGGAGGGGTGAAAGTCTGGGGGTAGGAGGGGTGAGAGTCTGGGTGAGAGGGGTGAGAGTCTGGGTGAGAGGGGTGAGAGTCTGGGGTGAGAGGGGTGAGAGTCTAGGGGTAGGAGGGGTGAGAGTCTGGGTGAGAGGGATGAGAGTCTGGGGGTAGGAGGGGTGAGAGTCTGGGTGAGAGGGGTGAGAGTCTGGGGTAGGAGGGGTGAGGGTCTGGGGTAGGAGGGGTGAGGGTCTGGTTGAGAGGGGTGAGAGTCTGGGGTAGGAGGGGTGAGAGTCTGGGGTAGGAGGGGTGAGAGTCTGGGGGTAGGAGGGGTGAGGGTCTGGGGTAGGAGGGGTGAGAGTCTGGGTGAGAGGGGTGAGAGTCTGGGGGTAGGAGGGGTGAGAGTCTGGGGTAGGAGGGGTGAAAGTCTGGGGGTAGGAGGGGTGAGAGTCTGGGTGAGAGGGGTGAGAGTCTGGGTGAGAGGGGTGAGAGTCTGGGGTGAGAGGGGTGAGAGTCTAGGGGTAGGAGGGGTGAGAGTCTGGGGGTAGGAGGGGTGAGAGTCTGGGGGTAGGAGGGGTGAGAGTCTGGGGTAGGAGGGGTGAGAGTCTGGGGGTAGGAGGGGTGAGAGTCTGGGGTAGGAGGGTATGTACTCACCCTGTCTCTGGTGAGGGTCTGTGTGCGGTTCTTGTGGACGATCCTGATGAAGCCCGGAGGCTGAAGCCACGCCTCTCCATCCACCTGCACAGGTACGCACTCATCTCCTAGGATGGTGATCTTCACCTGACGACACTGAGACAGGTAGAGAGAGAGACAGGTAGAGTCAACCAAATGAATGTCTATCAAAGATTTGAATCGTCCTTCACTGCACTATAGGGTCCGCACTATAACGCACACCGGATTATAAGGCGCACCTTCAATGAATGACCTATTTTAGAACTTTTTTCATAAATAGGGCGCACCGGATTATAAGGCGCATAGCATAGAAGATACTGCAGTCAAACGTTTGACTGGGGATGCGTTATGCATCCACTAGATGGAGCTGTGCTAATTGTATAGCTCGTCACGCGCAACGCAACTGTGAGGACGAGTTGCTTTATGACAAAAAAGTAAAACACAATTACGCAGTTCCAAACCTTAGATTTTTTAAATATCTTGCAAACGTGAATGATACAAAGTAGAGTATCGCACCCTCGAATCTTGTAGTGTGGCCAGTCTTCCGCCCGATTTCCTGGCTCTGTGATCGTATAGTGTGACCTTCCGTGAGTAAGCGCAGTAAAATGCTGTGTGCACTGACTACGATAGCCGTAAAAGCGGTGTGGCTTTATCGTAGTCGTAGTGAAACATTTTATTATTATTATTAAATTGTTTTTATTGGTTTTTCATACTGAAACATTTTGACAGAGCACCGTTTACAACCAGTATGGATCAACCAATTAACCAATTGATCCATATATAAGGCGCTCCGGATTATAAGGCGCACTGTCGTTTTTTGAGAAAATTACCGGCTTTTAATTGCGCCTTATAGTGCGGAAAATACGGTATATAGAATATATAATAGTAGTAATAGTAGTAGTAACAGTATATATCTACAGTATATAATGTTTAGATAAATATATAGAATATATAGTGTAGTAACCTGAGCTATGCGGTGGTGCTGCAGGTTGATGACCCGCGACACGGCCATCTGCATGCTCCCGAACACGGCCACCACCTCCAGGATCTTATCATCAAACGATGGAGCGGAGAACGTCTGGGGAGACAGACAGGTTGACAGACAGGTAGAGACAGGCAGGGTCAGACAGGTAGACAGACACACAGGTAGAGGCTGGTATATGCAGACAGGTAGACAGACACAGAATAAAATATATGGTACAATTATTAGAATAAAGTAGTACCGATTTTCCGGACAGGATGACAGGTCAGTGAGACAGGTACTTCAGACAGACAGGTCAGTCAGACAGGTCAGTCAGACAGACAGTCAGACAGACAGTCAGACATACAGGTCAGTCAGACGGGTCAGTCGGTCAGACAGACAGTCAGAAAGACAGGTCAGTGTGGCAGACAGTCAGACAGACAGGTCTTACATCGTCCTCCTTGGTTCCTCCCCAGAAGTTGGTCCCTCCAGCGTAGGACGGGATGTTGAGGACCGCAATGCCCTGCAGGCTTGGGAGAGGGATGGGCCTGCTGTCACACTGCACACACACACACACACACACACACACACACACACACACACATTTAACAAGCAGAAGACTGTTGACAGAGCTCCTGGAGTATCGTTGCACTAGCCTTTCTGTAACCCCAGAGTGTAACCCCAAGTGTTTGTATATAGTGAGTATTGTTAGAAGTAGTACTACTAGTAGAAGTAGTACTAGCAGAAGAAGTAGCAGTAGTAGTAGAAGTATGAGCTCTATTGGTACTCGCTGCTCCAGGTTTGTGTGTATATAGTACTAGTATAAGTTCTAGTACTAGTACCTCTAGAAGTACTCTCTGCTCCAGGTTCTTGTAGGTTCGGTGGAGAAGCTCCTTGGTCCCCAAGACGCCGTACCACATCATGTTCTTAGTGCGACTCCTACAAACACACACACACACACACACACACACACACACACACACACACACATACACACACACACATTTTAAACATTTGCTAGCCCTAGCGCTCTTAGCGTGCATGGTAGTTAGCTTCTTACCTGCATTTCTCCGGGTGTTCGTCTCTCTTGTTGTTAAAGTCCAGAGAGATTTTAGCGTCAAGGCCGATGCCAAAGTAGTTGTTCATCACACACTTCTCTGTATAGCAGTCCCTGAAAACACAGCTAGTACGTTAGTCCATGAAAAACACACCTAGTTAGTTAGACCCTGAAAACACACCTAGTACGTTAGTCCATGAAAAACACACCTAGTTAGTTAGTCCATGAAAACACACCTTAGTTTGACACTTATGATAACAATCTGAGCCGGGCAGTGTAAAAAAATAGTACTTCTAGAGGGGGGTTAAGGAGAAGGCCTATTGCACAATAGGGTTACACTGCAGCCTGTTTCAGGGATGGCTGGAGTGGTATTGCTCAATAATTGACAGATTTATTGTCACTTTGACCACATTGGTCACTTAGACCCAAAACATGGTCCAGGTTCAAGATAAGGAAGTTATCGCTGAAGTAAGTCCTTACCCTCCAACCAATCAGAATTTAGAAAATAATAAATGGTAAGATACTTTAAAAAGCCCCTTCCACACATGCAGTCTTACCCTGCAAAGTCCCGGAAGATTTCCTGCATGGGGTCATGTGGGGGATGGGAACAGGAATCAATATTCCGGGATATCTGCAGCTGCAATTTGCCTGCTCAAGACCTAGTGACATTTCAGGACCACAGCCTGTACGGCTGTGATGTGAATGAAAGCAGTGACATTGCCGGGAGAGGCACGTAAAGGCTCACGTCTGTCTGACGTCTGTCTGACGTTCAAGTGGCGCAAACAAACCAATCACAGGACTCTGCTGAGGACCTGTTTGAATCCTGCAACTGTTTATCTAAACTCGCCAAAGCTTTACAGGTGATATGATAACAATATCAATATACCTTATTTTGTTGGCAAAGAAGCTACTCGGGACAGGTTTGAAATGAGGGATCTCTTCTCACTTCGCATTACTGCCATCTGCTGGGCTGCTCCCTTGGCCCACCTATTCCGGCATTGCTATGCCATGTGTGTAAGGGTGCAAGGCGGGGAATTTCCCAGAACCTAGCTTGCGTGCATAGTGAAAATCCCATGCGCTTCCTGACAGCTGGTCCTAGTAATATACCAGGAACTATGTGTGAAAGGGGCTTCCGATACACCATTGTGAAAAATGTACAACGCGAATATCAAATCCTCTATGAATTGATGTAAATACATATCTCAATGAGTGACAGACAGACAGCTAGGCAGGCAGACAGACAACTTACATGTTGTCATGGTGACAGCTGAAAGGGTCAGCGTTGACCAGCAGACGACTTATGACAGAGCTGCTGGAGAGAGAGCCAGACACGCCCGCTCTCAGACCTGAACGGACACACCATCGTCATCGTCATCCACATTATCATCAACACCATCGTTATTATCCTGGCCTTCATCATCATCATTAGCATTTTAGGCGTCCTCGTCAGACCACACTCTTACTTGGGTACAGGATCTTTGTGTTAAGCATATGGTCCCTGCTTACGGTCTGGGCAGGAAGGGATGCAGAGCTGCCCAGACAGAGCGCGCCCTTCATTATGAGCTTCTCACAGGGGGTTTTGCTGACTGAGGAGACAGACAGACATGTAGACAGACAGGCAGAATTAAATTAGATATGTAGAGACATGGTAGTAAACGGTCAACTGTAAGGATGCTATCATTTTTACATGTTCCATAGCCATATATAAGCAGAATGTGCTGATCTTGGCACTGTCAGCACTAGCTGTTTTATCAATGCTAACAGTGTGAGTAATGCTAGGTGTGAGTAATGCTAGCAGGTGTTATCAATGCCTAGCATTACTAGGCATTGTTACCGATATTAACAGTTTTATCGATGCTAGCGGAAAAATCGATGCTAGGGTTGTTAGCGGTGCTAGTGATGTTTTGAAAGTAGCAGTGCTCAAGGTATTAACAGTGCAACGGGTGTTAAGGGCTCCTTGTTGTTCCACGTTCACGCAATGCAAGGCGGTTGCGTCCTTGCGGACCCTCCTTGCGTCCACCGCAAGGGCCGGACGTGCGCCTCCCAAAAAACGTAACCATCCGTCGAGGCGAAGCAGCAGCAAGGGCTGTGATTGGTCCGCTCACTAAAACCCGTCGCAGAATCATGAACGTTCACGACTGCGTCAAAGTATCTGCGTGGTCATTGCGTTGCGGGAACGTGGGACCATAAAAAGGCCTTCAGTGATGCTAGCATTGCTAGGGGTTCTCGCTATGCTAGAGGTTTGAGCGATGCTAGAGGCGTTGCTCACAGAGTGTGTCCTGACCTGTGCGACTGTGGGGGTAAGCAGAACTGTTGTGATGCGACTGGAGAGACACTCTGTCTTCCTCCACCTCCTCCTCCTCTTCCTCATCCGGAGCTCCGCCCAGAGAAAACACCTCCTGGGTCTGAGCGTTCTGCTCATCCACCGCTGCACACACACACACACACACACACACCACAACCATTTTTACCCTCTCACCTCTCTCTTTGCACTTCATAACCTGTCTCATCTCTCTGTGTACTCTATGACCTGCATCAACTCTCTCTTTTTGTGTTGTATAACCTGTCTCACCTCTTTCGTTGTTCTCAGTGACCTGTCTCATTTCTCTTAGTGTGCTCTATGACCTGTCTCACTTCTTTCTGTGTGCTGTATAATCTGTCCACCCGTCTCGGCTCTCTCTTTGTGCCCTAGAATCTGTCTAACTCCTCACCTCTCTCCGTATGCTCTATAAAATGTATACCTGTCTCACCTCTCTCCGTATGCTCTATAAACTGTCTACCCTTCTCACCTTTCTGCATGCGCTATAACCCGACTACCCGTCTCACCTCTCCCCGTGTGCTCTTTAATCTGTCTACCCGTCTCCCCTCCCTCCGTGTGCTCTTTAATCTGTCTACCCGTCTCACCTCTCCCCTTGTGCTCTTTAATCTGTCTACCCGTCTCACCTCTCTCCGTGTGCGCTTTAATCTGTCTACCCGTCTCACCTCTCTCAGTGTGCTCTATAACCTGTCTACCCGTCTCACTTCTCTCTGTGTGCTCTATAACCTGTCTACCCATCTCACACCTCACTGTGTGCTCTATAAACTGTCTCACCTCTCTCCGTGTGCTCTATAATCTGCCTGATGGCTTTCTTCAGGCTGTTGGCTCGGAGCATCAGCTGTTCTCTGGGTTTAAAGATGGCTGCCGGGGGGGCGGAGCTACATCGAGGGGAGCAGGCAGGGGGAGGAGGGGTTGGCCGGGGGGGGTGGAGCACCCCCTCCTCCTCCTCCTCCTGCTCCTCTGCGATGGTGGGGGGGGGGGAAGGAGGTGGAGGAGCGACGGGGACCACACTGGAAGCCTGGGACTCCTCGTTCAGCGTCTTCAGGAGAGAGTCCAGCTTCTCCTTTAGAACCCCACACTGTAGAACACAACCACTAGAACCATTAGAACCCCCCACTGTAGAACACAACCACCAGAACCATTAGAACCCCCCACTGTAGAACACAACCACCAGAACCATTAGAACCCCCCACTGTAGAACACAACCACCAGAACCATTAGAACCCCACACTGTAGAACACAACCACCAGAACCATTAGAACCCCACACTGTAGAACACAACCACCAGAACCATTAGAACCCCCCACTGTAGAGCACAACCACCAGAACCATTAGAACCCCCCACTGTAGAACACAACCATGAGAACATTTAAATCATCTTTCATTGAACCCACACCATTCCTAGAGAAGATCTTCATTAGAAGGATATGGTGTATATATATATATCCTATATGAGGTCGAACCTTCTTGGCCATGGCGTCGGACTCTTGAGATCTCTCTGTGTTCTTCTCGTAGGCCTTCCCCACACGAGCCACAAAGTCCTTCACCGTCTCACACAGAACCCTGAGAACCACATATAGATCACATGTAAAGATAAAATATCCCATGAGATATAAAAATCATATATAAGGTACATAGTACATCAACGTATATGAAACACACATATATCAGCGGTAAAACAGGCAGGTATACAGGTACATTGAATGGTAGACCAGCACAGGCAGACAGGTCACCTACTTGGCGGAGGAGATGACGACAGAGTGCTGGTCTGATGTGAGGATCTTGGACAGGTGAGCCGCTACCGAGTCTTCATAGGTCAGGATCTGCTGCACCTGGAGCGGACAGACAGGTAGTCAGAAAGACAGGCGGTCAGATAGACAGGAAGTCAGCAAGACAGGTACCTGGATCAGACAGACACATAGGTAGTCAGCCAGGCAGGTACCTGGATCAAGCAGACAGGCTGTCAGACAGACAGGTAGTCAGACAGACAGGGAGTCAGACAGACAGGTAACTGGCTCAGAAAGTCCGGAACATGGTGCAGACAGAGAGGCAGTCAGAAAGACCGGTAGTCAATCAGATAGACAAGTACCTGGAGCAGACAGACAGGGAGGAGACAGACAGGGAGTCAGACAGACAGGTTCCTGGAGCAGACAGACAGGTAAAACGGGGTACCAAGGTAGACAAATAGGGAGTCATACAGACCGGTACCTCGAGCACAAAGACAGGCACCCAGAGCAGACAGACAGGGAGGGGAAAAGACAGGTACTTCCTGTTACCTCTGTGTCGCTGTAGTCATCAGTGATGGTAGAGGAGGAGTGTTGCCGTGGAAACTTGGTCTCATAGACCATAATACTCCATCTGTAATAGATGAAGACCGTTATCCCCTGCCTCACATTACCTGTGTCACATTATAATACCTTTCTAACAGCTCACCTGTACAACAGCCCACGAATCCAGCGTACAGGTACCTGTCTAACAGCCCACCTGTCTAGCATACAGTTACCTGTCTAACAGCCCACGAATCCAGCATACAGGTACCTGTCTAACAGCCCACCTGTCTAGCATACAGTTACCTGTCTAACAGCCCACGAATCCAGCGTACAGGTACCTGTCTAACAGACCACCTGTCTAGCGTACAGTGACCTGTCTCACAGCCCACCTGTCTAGTGTACAATTACCTGTCTCACAGCCCACCTGTCCAGCGTACAGTTACCTGTCTAACAGCCCACCTATCCAGCGTACAGTGACCTGTCTCACAGCCCACCTTTCTAGCACAGAGCTACATGTCTAACTGCTCACTTGCCGATCGTAGTTACCTGTCTAGCATCCCACCTGTCGATCGTACAGTTACCTGTCTAACAACCCACCTGTCCAGCGTACAGTTACCTGTCTAACAGCCCACCTGTCTAGCATACGGTGACCTGTCTCCCAGCCCACCTGTCTAGCATCTTGGTGCTGGCCCTCTCCAGTTTCTCCAGGATCTGGGGCAGCTGGGCGTCGTCGTCACAGGCCGCCCCCCAGCCCAGCACCCGGGCCAGGTCGTTCCCCGTGCCCAGGGGCAGGACCCCCAGCTGGCACTACGCACACGTACGCACACCCACAACCACACACAGACACACACATGCACGCACACCCACAACCATACACAGACACACACACGCGCGCACACCCACAACCATACACAGACACACACACGCACGCACACCCACAACCATACACAGACACACACACGCAGATACACCCACAACCATACACAGACACACACATGCACGCACACCCACAACCATACACAGACACACACACGCAGATACACCCACAACCATACAGACACACACACGCACGCACACCCACAACCATACACAGACACACACACGCAGATACACATACACCCACAATCATGCAATGCACACACACACATGCTCGCACGCACGCACACACACAAACGAAAACATTAACACACACCCAGGGGAGGACACCTAACTGGCACAGGTGTGTGTGTGTGTGTGTGTGTGTGTGTGTGTGTGTGTGTGTTACCTGTGTGTGTAGAGACAGTGTGTCTATCTCTGAGAGGACCCAGCCTACACTGCCGTCCCCCCCACACACAAGGATACGGAAGGTATCGAACCTCTGGAACAACCGCAGCCTGAGGAGAGAGACAGGCAGTCAGACAGACACACAGGCAGAGTGGCTGACAGACAGACATGCATGCAGACAGACTGTCAGAGAGACACGTCACAGACAGACAGGCAGACAAACAGAGAGACAGAAAGACATTCAGACACACAGACAGACAGACAGACATGCAGATAGACATTCAGACAGACAGACAGACAGACATACAGAGAGACAGAAAGACATTCAGACAGACAAACAGACAGCCAGACAGCCAGACATGCAGACAGACATGCAGACATGCAGACAGACATGCAGATAGACATTCAGACAGACAGACAGACAGACATACAGAGAGACAGAAAGACATTCAGACAGACAAATAGACAGACAGACAGACAGACAGACAGACAGACAGACAGACAGACAGACAGACAGAAAGACATGCAGACAGACATGCAGACATGCAGACAGACATGCGTGCAGGCAGACAGGTACCCTAGGTGTGGTCCTCCGTTCATCAGGTCGAACACCTGTGCCGGGTTGAGCAGCTGCTTGAAGCGCCGGAGGAACTTGACGCCCTGGTTGTCTCCGCTTTTAGAGTTCACACACACCAGCAGGGGGGAGGTGCAGGAGGGGGGGCAGGAAGCCTTCCAGAACCCTGAACACATTAAGTGGTGTATTTAGATTCCTCACTCATCAGAGAGGGGGAAAAAAAATGAATCTAATAAATCTACATGGAACATCTGTAAGCAAAGTATTGGGTCATTTTAATTTATCCATTGCGTATTCATTTGTTATTATGGCCGAGCCTTGCTATAATGACCCGGACCCAATTGTTTTTCCTTCATTAGCGTAGTTCATTTCAATTCATTAGAAGTTATAGCCGTGTGCATTTTGAATTGTAGTGTTTATGGCGTCTAGTAGTGTGTATGGTGTACAGCAGTGTGTAGTAGTGTCTAATAGTGTGTAGCAGGGTTTAGCAGTGTGTGTAGTCTGTAGAAGTGTGAACAAGTGTATCGTGGAGTATACAGTTACCATCAGAGTCGATGGAGTTGAGGGCGGTGGGGGGGATAACGGACACCTTACACTGACCCAGCGGACACTTGATGGACAGCTGCTCCTTACAGCTAGAGTGAACCTACGCACACACAAACACACACACAAACGCACAGACACACAGTGTTAACATAGCTCAACCTCAGCCACTCCTCACCGTGTATCCCCCCCATAACCATGAGCCCCTCACCACCGGCCCCCCTCCTCACCATGGCCTTGCACCAGAGACACTTCCAGTCGTGCAGTCTGAGCACGCTGCCGCAGGTCTTCTCACAGACGGAACATTTGGCGCTGACCGGAAGGTTCCCCTCCAGCCACTGGTGGGGCATGGACACCTGGAGACAGGAGGCACCGCAGGGTTAGTCACATGAAGCTCAAAAAGGAGCCCTGTGACGTCGCAGGAAGTTCAGCGGGGAGCCCTGTGACGTCGCAGGAAGTTCAGCGGGGAGCCCTGTGACGTCGCAGGAAGTTCAGCGGGGAGCCCTGTGACGTCACAGGAAGTTCAGCAGGGAGCCCTGTGACGTCACAGGAAGTTCAGCGGGGAGCCCTGTGACGTCACAGGAAGTTCAGCGGGGAGCCCTGTGACGTCACAGGAAGTTCAGCGGGGAGCCCTGTGACGTCGCAGGAAGTTCAGCGGGGAGCCCTGTGACGTCGCAGGAAGTTAAGCAGGGAGCCCTGTGACATCATATTCTGCTAACTAACTACCTCTTACAAACAAGTGAACAAACTTGCTAGTCAACAAAATACTAAGTTACCTCACTAACTAGTTAACTAACAAGTTCAACGTCTACCTAACTAACTTGTTAGCTCTTTAACCAACTAACTAGTTAACTCCTTTTCTTCCTCACCCCTTCCTCGTCCTCTATGATGTCCGTCCCCACGGAGGCCAGCGTGGTCCATTTACAGTTGTTGGTCGCACGCACAGCACAGCGCTTATGGACCTTGAACTTACACACTGAGACACACACACACACACACACACACACACACACGCCAACAAGCACAATTTTACGTTAAATATAATGCAGTATATTCAACATAACAGATAATAAACGTATTTATATCATTATATATATTATTAAATATTATATTACGTTCACAGGACTCACAATAGACAGAATATTTCTATATATATATATATATATGGATATATTTTTATATATAATATATAGTATATTATAAATATATACATTAATATTATATATAATAAATTCTATTACCTTCAAAGCAAAGCCCTTGGGACGTGAGCCCAGACAGTATATATTATATAATTATATAATAATTATTATATATGGTATATTATTATCGTTCTATATTCTGTTACCTTCACAGGACAGCCCGTGGGACGTCACCCCAGACAGAGCCTCTCTGCACACGTTGCAGTAGGTGGGTCGGGCATGGGAACACGCGTACCAGTTATGCATCCCACTGAAATGATCCATGCTGTACTGGGTAGACTGGTCACACACACACACACACACTGAAATGATCCATGCTGTAATGGGTAGACTGGTGTCACACACACACACACACACCCCCTAATGATCCATGCTGTACTGGGTAGACTGGTGTCACACACACACACATATACACACACACACACACCCTAATGATCCATGCTGTATATATATATGATACATGCTGAACTGGGTAGACGCGACACACACACACACAACAACACACACACACACACACACACACACACACACACACACACACACACACACACACACACACACAAACACACAGAAATAATCCATGCTGTACTGGGTAAAGGGACAGGGAGAGTGACAGAAAGGTAGAGAGACAGACAAGTAGAGAGACAGGGAGAGTGACAGAAAGGTAGAGAGACAGAAAAGTAGAGGGAAAGGTAGAGAGAGAGACAGGCAGGTTCACAGTTAGACAAAGAGGTGTAGAGACAGGCAGGCAGACAGGTTCACAGTTAGACAAAGAGGTGTAGAGACATACAGGCAGACAGGTAAAGGAAAGGCAGAAAGACAGACATGTAGTCATGTACACAGGTAGCGAGGCAGACAGGTAAAAAGACAGGTAGAGAGTAAGACAGGTAAAGAGACAGGTAGTCAGACAGGTAGTGAGACCGACAGGTATAGGGACAGAGGTAGAGAGACAGACAGGTAGAGAGACAGGTAGAGAGACATAGAGGTAGAGAGAAAGACAGGCGCGCAGACAGGTAGAGAGACAGACCTCCATGTGCTCTCTGTTTTGGACGCTGCGCAGGGCTGCCATCCACTCCTCCATCTCCTTCCTGTTGTCAGCACACAGGATCACCCTCCTACAAGGAGTTATCACCTAGACAGCCAGACAGACAGGTAAAGAGTCTTAAGCCGGAGATATACTGGCCTTTTAACAATGTGTTTGTGGAGACCGCCGGTGGCCACATACATGCATCCGCACAGGGAAGTACTACATGTGTTACCGGAGGATTCTGTGAGAGGGCGCTCAATAAACTCACAATAAACATGGCGACCCTCGATAAGGTTACTACATTATTCATTCTGAGATCACAGAGCCATCATACACATGCAAACACGAGGTCAAAGGGCCAGGTGTTGTTTAAAGTTGCTGTTAAAGGGGGCGGAGCTCACCGTGAAGCTGTTGTTGACGTTCTTGGTGCTGGACTCAGCTACGCTTGCATCCGTCAGATCCACCTCGTCGAAGATGATAGACTGAAGACCAGTGGAGAGACCAAGAGAGACCAGGTGAAACCAGGCGAGACCATAGTGACCAGGACAGACCAGGAGAGACCAGGAGAGATCAGTAGAGAACGTTAGCTAGGAGTCTGTCACATATGTTACATAGGCTAGGCTAGCTTGCCATGTGTTAGCACTCATTCTATTCTATATCACACAATATATATACCTTGGCAGTCTCAGCATAGAAGCATGCTAGGCTAGATTAGCAAGGTGCTATGTGATGCTACGTTGGCGGGCTGACAAAGTACAACTTGCTAGGCTAGGTTAGCAAATTGCCATGTGTTGGTATGTTTGGCAAGCTGAGTCTAGAACAATGTGCTGGGTTAGGATAGTGATGTTATGTGTTTCTACCATGGCAGTCTGAATGGGGTACAGAGTAGTGATCGACCGATATATCGGCCGATATTTGCGTTTTTTACGTGTATCGTATCGGCCGATCTTTTTTCGGTATCGGCCGATTATTATTATTATTATTTTTTTTTTTTTGCCATGATTTACAGACAGTTCAATAAATGTTCATTTTTTTAAATTGAGACATTATAATATTGGTTATCATCATTGTGTCATTTTTATGATGTAAATTGAGGGAGGCTTAGCCTGGAAATCCAGACCCACATCTAGAAAGCTGTAGGGTAGAATATAAGGGGTGACGTATCCAGACCAGTGGAGCTAACCAATTGGTAAGACTCTTGCCGTATCCGGTCGGTAAAACAGCAACGCATTTGGCCCGCCTATATTGATACATCGATGTGATTGATTGATTGAAAATCAGTATCGGTGTATCGGTTATCGGCTAGGGCTGATGAAAAAAAATCGGTACCAGTATCGGCCCTAAAAAAATCCATATCGGTCGATCCCTAGTACAGAGTGATAGGCTAGGTTAGCAAGGCGTTAGATGTTGCTACCTTGGCAATCTAAATGTAAAACTGCATGCTAGGCTATGTAAGCAAGGTGCTATGTGTTGCTACCTTGGCGGTGTAAGCGTAAAACCGTATGCTAAATTAGGTTAGCGATATGCTTTGTGTTGCTACCTTGGCGGCGTAAGTGTAAAACCGCATGCTAGATTAGGTTAGCGATATGCTTTGTGTTGCTACCTTGGCGGTCTGAGCGTAGTACAGGGTCCTCCCTCGCAGTTTAAAGTAACGCCTCTTCCAGCGCTGGAAAGAGGTGGTCTGTTTCATGAGCTGCCCTTCCTTCAGGATAGTCTGGCAAAGAAACACAACAAAAATGGGTTAAATAGGATAGAATCCATACGTCGAAATTATTGAAGTGCAGGTTTTCCCTGTTTCTGCTCAAATTCAAACTCTGAAATCAAAATAAAAACATTTTGGCTTAGACTTAGGGGGCTGGATAAAGTTCCTGTGGTTAGGGCTCACAGTAACTCTGTGGTACTTTTTCCTTAGTTGTAAACACCATTGAGTATTGAGTATTAATGTGGTAACAATGAGGTTGTTATACGTGTCCAAGATGTTTAACCCCACTCTGGGACGCAGCCATCAACACTAACCGCAACATTAAACATATGCAAGCGGTTGTAAGATATGAAACATACATTATGGTAATTAAATATAATACCTATATTATGGTGATTATGATATAATAAATACATTATGGTGTTAAAATAAGATATAATACGTACATAATGTTGATAAAGATATGATACATACATAACAGTGATTAAGATATAATACATACATTATGGTGATTCAAATATAATGCATACATAATGGTGATTCAGATATGATACATACATTATGGTGATTAAGATATAGTATATAGCCTTATATATAGTATCTAGCCTTTTGGTCTTTCTCCTCATTTTATTCTCTATTTCCGGATACTTGTTCCAAGCCGTCCTGCATGTCTCATCTCGCCACAAGAGGACACTGTTTACATATTTTCTCACAAACAGGGAGAAGTCCTACTGTAGAATATAGACTGTAGATCTCTCTCCTCCTAGACTCTGGAAGACCTAGACAGTAGAACATAGACTTTAGGTCTCTCTCCTCCTAGACTCTGGAAGACCTAGACTGTAGAATATAGACTTTAGGTCTCTCTCCTCCTAGACTCTGGAAGACCTAGACTGTAGAACATAGACTTTAGGTCTCTCTCCTCCTAGACTCTGGAAGACCTAGACTGTAGAACATAGACATTAGGTCTCTCTCCTCCTAGACTCTGGAAGACCTAGACTGTAGAACATAGACTTTAGGTCTCTCTCCTCCTAGACTCTAGAAGACCTAGACTGTAGAAGATCGAGTCTAGCTCTCTCTTCTCCTACACCCAAGAAGACAAATACAATGCATACATAATGGTGATTCACTGCATAGCATAGAGTCTAGGTCTATCTCCTCTTAAGACTCAAGAAGACCCAGAGCGCAGAACATAGAGTCAAGCTATCTTTCCTCCTAACCTCTAAAATACCTAGAGTCTGTAGAACATAAGAGAGTAGGTATTTCTCCTCCTGGACTGTATAAGACCTAGTCTGTAGAACATTGAGACTAGGTCTCTCTCCTCCTGGACTCGAGAACCGCTAGACCATAGAACATAGAGTCTAGGTCTCTCTCCACCTAGACTTCAGGACCTCACATGGGCCCTGCCAAGAGTCTAGGAGAACGCTCCGAGCTCAAGGCTAGTCTGCGAATGTTCGTCTGAGGGGACGCGTGGCTGGGTGCTCCAGACACATGACCAGGGAGACCTGGTGGGCCCTGGTGACACAGCAGCCACACCACCCACTTGTGATCCAGGCAACAATAGCAGCATTCAGCAGCTCTAATCCCGGCTGCTCCACGATGAACCAAGCTCCGTTACACAACCCTGAACCAAGACCTCCTCCACCGCCACCCTCAAAGGGGAACCACCTCATACGTCTGCAATATTGACACAAAATCGGTCCGATTTGGAGAACTGATCCTAGACGGCTGACGTCAAAACTTTTCAGCAATTTCTTTGAGCAATGAAGCATGACCCTTACATTAGAAAGCAGCTGGGCATGAAGTTCCCCTTTTGCTTCCCCTTAACCAAGCTCCCCTCCTCCACTTCCTTGCTCCACCACCCTGAAACAGGTCCACCACACAACCCTGAGCAGCCAATTGCATCCAGAGGTACAACATACAGGATATGATATCAGAGAATAAATGTTATTCTCACTGCTATCCTTAACTAACACTGAGGAGGGGAGAGGTGAGGAGAGAGGAGGAGAAGAGCGGAAGAGAGGAGAGAGGAGAGGAAGAGAGGAGAGAGGAAAGGAAGAGAGGAGAGAGGGGAGGCTAAATCAGGTGAGGAGAGGAGAGGAAATGAAAGGAGAAGAGGGAGAGAGATTAAATGAAATGGGTGAGGGAAGATGACAAAAGTGGAATTGAGAGGGGGGAGGGAAGAAGGGCAGAGGGGGGAAGGAAGGAGTGGAGAGGAGAGATGAGACCACAGAGTGAGAGGGGAGAGGAGATGAGGATAGAGGGCAGGGAGAGAGGAAGGAAGGAGTGGAGGGTGAGGGAGGGTGGGTACTTTAGGGGTTGAGATTGAGTCTTTGTTCAGCAGTTAAATTCCATTAGAGTCCCACGGTGTTCAGAAATAGAAACCTGGACGCACATGACACTTCCTGTTTACAAGGAAGTACTAAAAGGGTCTCTCTCTCTCTCTCTCTCTCTCTCTCTCTCTCTCTCTCTCTCTCTCTCTCTCTCTCTCTCCCTCCCTCTGACTCTCTCTCTCTCTCTCTCTCTCTCTCTCTCTCTCCATACTTTAAGGTGTTAACATACTAGAGATACTTGAAAGTTAAAAAATAGTATGGTAAACATCTAAAGCTGGGTAGGTAGATAGTTAGAGAATTAACATAGTAAACGTAAGAGATAGTTTTGTTGGTGACTTCAGTTCTTGGGCCAGACCGCTTCCTGTGTGTCACAGATCCGAACACGTCAGTGTTGAAGCCAGAACAGCCCCCCTACCCCTGGCTGAAGTTATCTTTTTACATGTTGTTTTAAAGATCAAAGAGCACAATTCAATTCTTTATTATGTGTTACTCATTTACTCAAATAAATACTTGTGTGCTCAAAGTTCAACTCTCCCTTCTAACCAAGTGCAGGTATACTCAATCAAACCGAACCGGACCGTTATGTGTGGCTTCGACGCAAACGGAAGTGAAGCGTCATCGCCGGCTTGACCTGACCAGTCCATCCCGGCACACGAGGCTGCCGACCCGGGTGACCGGGATGGGAAAGGCCGAGGTCTCCCGCCCGGCCTCCCGTCTTACCTGCCAGCTCCCTGTAGCATAGCCAGCTAGCGGGTACACAGGGCAGTTTACACTCAGACCCGTTCACAGTTCATCATATGTTCTCCTGGCCATGGTTCTAAGGGTTCTGGTCAAGTAGGGAATCAGTACATCTACTGGTCTGACTCAGTCTCGCAGATGTTAAAGACCTGGATCTGCACTAATCAGATACTATCATTGATACAATCTGTGATTCATAGTTTCTATGTGTGTTAATACTATGTTATAAACAAGGTATATTCTCAGCTCTAGCACACCGTATAGAACAACAGAGAACCGGAGCATAGCAGAGTGTTCCGTAGTAAAACTAGTTCTGTAGGAGTTTGATACCATGGAGAATAAGTGGCCCAGCTCCGCTGAATGAAAACAACCCGAGAACATCCTAGAGAATAAAATATAACGGGACTACCTTGCTTCGGATCTGACCCGACGTCGACACTTTGCGGATGAGTTTCTGCGGGGAGCCGTGCTCCTGCTCCGGGTCGCTGTCTGACGACTCTTCCAGACTCCTCGCCGCGGACTCCGGTCCCCCAGCCTCGGCCATCCTGCCACCAGACCCCCGGGGCTCCACTACAGGGGACCCACAGGGGGCGGGCGCCACCCAGTGGCGGCTCAGGGGAAATACAGCTACACCAAAATTCGAATGAAAGTATCTCCGGCCGTCGCTATGGACGGTTTAAAGAGATGATAAATTATGTATCTATCTTACTACAAAGAAATAGGCTATTATACTGGGTGGAGTTCCAGGACAAGGGTGGTGTCAGATTCTCTGGTGGTACTGAGTGGAGGGTGTGTGTTTGCTGAGGAGAGGGGAGAGGTGTCAGGAGAACCGGGTCATCAACGAGGTGTGGTGGACCATAGTTCCTGCTCTTTGTGGCGCGGCGGGGGTCACTTTTCAACTCTGAAAGGATCTAAAAACGCAGATAGCGTCAGAAAATCAGCTATTTCATTGAATATATCATTGACCCCCAGCCTCCACACACACACACACACACACACACACACACACACACACACACACACACACACACACCCTGTTTATTGTAAAACTATCTCCATGTCATCAGTTTTTTGTCAACCTGAGACTCCTGGGAGATCACCATAAAGATATTTCTCAGGTTTCAAATCTGTCGAAGGTTGTGTACAGTCGTTTCAGGAGCAGCATCACTTCACCTGCCCAACTGTCCCATTTTCACCTGTCCACCTGTCACCTGTCAACCCTTTACCTATCAGCCACTCACCTGTCCACCGTCACCTGTCACCTGTCCACAGGGCCGCTGCCCCCACCGGGTGCGTCACATGCTGTGCGTATAGGGCACCTTGTGCTGGAGGGGCCACGGCAACACAATTATGATCATCATCCTAATAATCACAATGATGAATTACTCACATTTAAGATGAAGCTGAAGATGAAGATGAAACTACAATTGGAATAATAGAAAACACCATTGTTGGCAACAGGCAATACAAAGATATGCATATGTAATGCATATGTAATAATACAATTAATTATGGTGATTATCAGCTTTAATGTTGAAGTATTGTTTATGAGGCAAACACTAACGTTAGTAGTTCCGTTATAACTGCAAATATTCGGAAATAGATTAGTTTTATTCTGAATTACGTGCTTCTTAGTAATAGCAACTCATCTTGTTTAGCCTAAGTATCAATCGCTCCTGCTTCTAACCAACCATTAGCATACCATCCTATGTGTGTGCGTGTGTGTGTGTGTGTGTGTGTGTGTGTGTTTGTTACTAATTTAGGTATTTTTTTCTTATTTGTATTTATTTATATTTAATTGTATACATTTATTTTAAACAACAATAGCAACATTGATAATTAAAATATATGTATTTGTTTTATCTAATTAATAAGATCGCACTTTCAAATACTCAAATACTACTTGTGTGTTTTGTTGTTTTGCATGTTCTTTATTGTAATGTATACTGTATGAAGTATTTTTTTCTTATAAATACAAATATTTGTGCAAATAGTTGTCGGTTGTTAGTTGTACTTTTAACTTCTCTCTCTCTCTCTCTCTCTCTCTCTCTCTCTCTCTCTCTCCGTCTCTCCCTAGAGAGAGGGAGATGTGCTGTGGCCTCATTGCAGGTCCCAGGAGGACTCCATAAAGAGCTCTTCCTATAGCTCCCAGGCTCCTCTTACACACCTTTATGCTCACTGCAGCCTCCAGTCTGCTAGGTCAACTCTCCCCCGGACCCTCCCTAAACCGTACATTCAGAGCCTTCAACACACACACAAACCAAGTGGGCAGGGTGGGGCCTGGTGTGGGCGGGGCCAGGGGTATAAGATGCTCTACTCGACGGTGGCCCCCAACTCACCTGAGGACCAGACACCCGGACACACGGTAGGGTGAGCAGGAGGGAGCGCTGTGTTTGTGTGTGTGTGCGTGTGCGTGTGCGTGTGCGTGTGTGTGTGTGTGTGTGTGTGTGTGAGTATATGTGTCCATGGACAGCTAATTTATAAATTAAATTTTGCTCAATATTCAATTCCTCTCTCCTCTCTCCCCACTCCTCTCCTTTCCCTCTCCTCCTCTCTCCTCTCTCGTCCCTCCCTCCCCTCTCCTCTCCTATCCTCCCTCATCTCTCTCTCCCCTCTCCCCTCTCATCCCTCTCTCTCCTCTCTCCTCTCCTCTCTCTCCTCTCCTCTCCTCTCCTCCCCCCTCTCTCCTCTCCTCTCCTCTCTCTCTTCTCTCCTCTCTAGATGAGTACGTTTGCAGTGCTCATGCACCTCGTCTTCTTGTCGTCAACGACGGCAATGCCAGACCCATCGCCCCCCCCGTTCCCCCCCGACAACGACCAGTTCCCCCCCTTTCCCCCCGAGAACGACCAGTTCCCCCCCTTCCCCCTACCTCCCGGGATGGAGGACCTGGGGGGGAAGAGCTTTGAGGGGGGCATGGGGCAGAACGTCAGCCTCCCAGGGGAACAGACGGAGGCATACTGCCAGATGCTGCTGGACTCCCCGGTCCCCCTGCCAGCCGACCAGGTGCCCTGGTTCTGCATCTGCTACCACTGCCAGGGGCGCCACGGCCCCAAGGGAGACCCTGGGGAGCGAGGACTTTCAGGTACACCACCTGCCCTCACCCCCCCTCTCACCCCCGCAACTCCTTGCCCCCACTCATTCTTTCACCCCCCTCACCAGGTGGGTTACCTGTACAGGGGCTGTTAAGTGTTATTCAGCTGTTGTACTGATGCCCCCCCCCTCCCCCAGGAAGCCCAGGGAGCGCTGGCAGGAGAGGACTGACCGGGGTCAGCGGTCCGCCGGGGTTCACGGGGCGACAGGGAATCAAAGGTAACCCCTGTGGTCAGATGGTCACGTGGCCCTTAGGACCCTGAGAGAGGACCTGTCCTGACGCCGGTCCTGTGTGTGTCTTTAGGGCAGAAGGGAGACGAGGGCCCTAAAGGAGACGATGGTCCTGAGGGCCCCCTGGGGCCTAAAGGACAGAGAGGATATAAAGGTGAGTGCCCGACCTCTAGATGTGGCCCCTGCCCTGGCACGATGGAGACGTGACCCTTGTCACCTGCGTTCCCCAGGTGACAAGGGGGAGGCCGGCCTGGAGGGGCGCACTGGGGAGCCGGGAGGCAAAGGGGACGACGGCGTGTGTCCCGAGACCTGCGAGCCTGTGGAGGGGCCCGCAGGAGGACCAGGACTCCCGGGATCCACCGGGCCTAGAGGGCTGCCGGGCACCGGAGGTAAAGGGGGGGACAGCGGCCCCAAGGGAGACCAGGGAGACCTGGGACCCCAGGGGGCGCCCGGAGAACCGGGGCGCCAGGGGGAGGCGGGGCCGCAGGGAGACTGCTCCTGTGAAGACGGAGCGGCCGGCCCCCCAGGGGAGAGCGGGCAGAAGGGGGAGGGGGGCAAGGGGGGGGCCGAGGGCCCCTCCGGCCCCAGGGGGGGGACTGGGGAGCCGGGGGCCAAGGGAGATCTGGGGGAGATGGGGGTGAGGGGAGTCCCCGGGCCCTGCATGCCGGCCATCCAGTCCTCCTTCGCCATGGGCCTGGCCGCCTCCTTCCCCCCTCCCAACTCCCCAGTGGCTTTCACTCTGGTCCTCAACAACCGGCAGGGCCACTACGACCCCCTGGAGGGCATCTACACCGCCCCCGTCAACGGCACCTACGTCTTCAGCTACGCCCTCACGGTGTACAGCCGCATCCTGAAGGTGGGCCTGTTCCACAACTACGTGCCCCAGGTGAAGACCACCTACCCCGCCCAGCTGGGCACCGCCTCCCACCAGCTGGTGCTGAGCCTGGTGCAGGGCGACGGCGTGTGGCTGCAGGTCAGGGACCAGCTGACCAACGGCATGTACTCCAGCAGCGAGACCAGCAGCACCTTCTCCGGCTACCTGCTCCACCCCGACTCCTGCTACATGTCTGAGCTCAGGCAGCCCCTGTATCCCGTCCCCGTGACGAGGGGCCCCTACGAATGGGGTACCCTCCCGGGAGGCCCCGGCCCAAACGCAACGATCAGCTCTGAGCCAACGGAGGTCGAGTGACCGAGAGACACCACGGGGAACCCAGTCACCCCCACCAGCGGACCAGTCGTTGGATCAAGCGCTCCCTGGGAGGCTGAGCGAGAACATCTCCTCCCTGTAGCTGCCCAAAGAGTAGATGATGAAGCGCCGGTGGGTCTGAGGAGGATCAACCTAGAATATATTCTGCTGTTCATTACAACTCTTTCTCTGTTGGCCAAAACCTTTAATGATTCATGTTTTTTCTGTGTAGCTTCCTTTCATGTGTGTGTTTCTTACGGCATTAAAGAAAGACGATCTCTCCAAGCCCTCGCAAAAACAGGACTTCTTCTTACTTCTTTTCCTCTGGTCCCATAAACCTGTAGTTAGTTACAGAGATACTCTGGTATATGTGTTACTCTAGTTAGTTACCTAAATGCTCTGGTCCTATAAACCTGTAGTTAGTTACAGAGATACTCTGGTATATGTGTTACTCTAGTTAGTTGCCTAAATGCTCTGGTCCTATAAACCTGTAGTTAGTTACAGAGATACTCTGGTAAATGTGTTACTCTAGTTAGTTACCTAAATGCTCTGGTCCTATATACCTGTAGTTAGTTACAGAGATATTCTGGTATATGTGTTACTCTAGTTAGTTACCTAAATGCTCTGGTCCTATATACCTGTAGTTAGTTACAGAGATACTCTGGTATATGTGTTACTCTAGTTAGTTACATATATGCTCTGGTCCTATAAACCTGTAGTTAGTTACAGAGATACTCTGGTTTATGTGTTACTCTAGTTAGTAACATATATGCTCTGGTCCTATATACCTGTCGTCAGTTACATGGACACTCTGGTATATATGTTACTCAGCTACAGATATACTCTGGTATATATGATATTCTAGTTGGATACAGGGATTCTCTAGTATATGTTACTTTAGTTACTTTCAGGGAGTCTCGTTTACATGTTACTCTAGTTAGTTAGTGATATGCTCTAGTCCATTGTTAACTGCTAGCCGCCGGGTTACCTGATGCTCCCTGGACGTTGCTAGCAGACCTCGCCCCATGGAGCCCTGGATCTCCACGACAAAGACAGGGGCAACACTTTATGAGGCGCCTTACAAAAGGGGAACGCTGACTGTCACAGGTTCAAAGCACATCCCTCAACCTGCACTATATATGACTGGATGGTTCGGGAGCCACCAGTAGAAGACTGGTTGTACCGAGCCGTTCCCAGTAGAATCAGGTGAAGACCATGGTAGTACTAGGCAACCCAGGAGAACCAGTGGCAGACTTTGGTTGTACTGGGCAGCTCCCAGTAGAACCAATAGTCTTGGTTCGTTAATTCTCTTTCTGCTGGTAACTACAGCAAAGTCTATCGTTTTGAAGGTCCCTTGAACGAAAGATTGATAATAAAGAACTAAAAAGCTAGAAAAATGTAATGATTATCTTGAAAAGATATATGTAAAAATAAAAAATATAAATACAATTATACATGTATTGATGACATATGGAAGTATGGTTACACATAAATACAAAAAGAAAAGCCATTTTTCATGCAGTCATAGAACAGTATTTATTGGTGAGGTAGTAACAGTACAGCAGGTCTACTTCATGTCTACAACTCAACACTCATCTACTGGGATCTAGACCAGCCATTTGCATAGCACCGCTCTGATTGGCTCATCTCTACTCCCTCAAGCTGAGATAAAGGGTTTATCGTGACCATGGTAACAACATACTAAAGACCGAGTGGTCATCCTGCTCTTAGTGGTGACCTGGTCTCCTAGGGGTCCTCTGGCCTCCTAGGGGTCCTCTAGTCTCCTAGGAGTCCTCATCATCTTCCCCGACCATTCCCTTCATGAAGTCCCTTTTAAACTCCTCAAACACCAGATCAGCAGACTCACTGGCACACAGACAGGTAGAGAGACACACAGGTAGAGAGAAAGACACACAGGTAGAGAGACAGACAGGTGAGGATACAGAGGGGTAGAGACGCACAGGGAGTGAGAGAATGACAGACAGTCAGATGGACACGAGGTAGAGAGACACACAGGTACAGAGACAGCAGACGTTTGTTTAGTCTTTCCTTATCAGGGAGTCAGACCCATCAAACGACTGTAATGTAGTACAAGGATAATGTAGTTCTAGGATAGTATAGTACTTCTGTCATGTAGCACTCCTTTTATGAATATTATTATGAAGTAGTAGGATAATGTAGTACTAATTAAATGTAGTGCCATGAAATTGTATGACTAATGTTATGAATCTAATGCAACGTAGTACAAATGTGATGTTGTATTAT
>NC_136936.1:8192149-8269649 GCF_949987615.1 Pollachius pollachius | reverse complement strand
TAAGGTTAAGGTGAGGGGTGATACGGTTAAGGGGCGATAAGGTTAAGGTAAGGGGTGATACGGTTAAGGTGAGGGGTGATAAGGTTTAGGGGTGATAAGGTTAAGGTAAGGGGTGATAAGGTTAAGATGAGGGGTGATATGGTTTAGGGGTGATACGGTTTAGGGGCGATAAGGTTAAGGTAAGGGGTGATAAGGTTAAGGTGAGGGGTGATATGGTTTAGGGGTGATACGGTTTAGGGGCGATAAGGTTAAGGTAAGGGGTGATAAGGTTAAGGTAAGGGGTGATAAGGTTAAGGTGAGGGGTGATTACCTCAAAGAAGAAGGGATAGGCGTCGGGTCCCAGCTTCTGGAGGATCTTTTCCTGAATGGGGGAGTAGGCGAGCCGGTCCTGTAAGGGGGGGTACACCTGGCGGGTCATCAGGTAAATGTCCCTGCGGAACACCACGCCCATAACATCCATGTCCTGGCGGCCGTACCGGAATGTACAGGCCAGCATCACAAACACTTTACCCCCGCCCCGCCCCACACACACACACACACACACACACACACACACGTTATATTCAAATAATAAAACAATTGAAAATAATGGATAGGGCAGGAGAAGAGGGGAGAAGGGAGGATGTGAGAGGGGAGAAGGGAGGATGTGAGAGGGGAGAAGGGAGGATGTGAGAGGGGAGAAGGGAGGATGTGAGAGGAGACTCTCACCTTTCTTCCCCTTCAACTGTTGAGGATCAACCAGCACCACTCCATCTGAGAGAAACACAGCCGTCATTACATCCTTAATGAGATTATGAGGTAGATGACATTACGATAGGATATTTTAGAGTATAAGAAAAGTGTAGATATGATGTTTTACAATTAAGTGCTTAGTCGGTCTGTTAGGCAGACAAATCATCCATTGTAGTTCAGGCAGTGGTTTAGTGTAAATTCTCTAGGTGATGTTTATTGTCTTATTATGGTTTAGTGTGGTTTAAAGCCAAAGTATGTTTATTTATATTATGGAACCAAACAGTATTTAATTGCACTATGTGAGATAGCTCAAAACAACCAGCGAATGAGCTGAAACAGGCACTTCAACTTTAATGTGGATTTTGATAAAAAAAGGAGTTGTGCATTGATTTTAATGTGAACTAAGAGTGGAGAGAAACAGTACATGTGAGCCTCACTTTTTATTGCACTTTTTGTTTTATTTGTAAAGAGAACCTACATAGGAACAATAGACAATTTAACAGACACTTCAACCAGGGAAGAGTTTAGTTTTATTTATTAATTAATTTATTTATTATTTTATTTATTTATGTGTTACTCGTGATAATTTTGAAATAAACAGACGGATTTCGGAAGACAAAACAAAAGCTGTGCTGCTTCAGTCCTTATCACCGTCCTGGCCACTTGGGACCTTTTTGTGTATACACACTACACAACTCTCACTTCACACAATATAGAAAATACACGCCTCTCACTACACACAGTATGCAACCTACACACCTCTCACTACACACAGTAAAAAAAACTCTCACTACAAACAGTATACACACTACACAACTCTCAATATACACAGTATACACACTACACAACTGATGCCACACAGTGCACACACTACAACTGTGTGTGTGCGTGTGTGTGTGTGTGTGTGTGTGCGTGTCTGTGTGTGTGCGTGTGTCTGTGTGTCTGTGTGTGTGCGTGTGTCTGTGTGTCTGTGTGTGTGTGTGTGTGTGGGTGTGTGTGTGTGTGTCTGCGTGCGTGTGTGTCTCACCAACAGGTTCCACAAAGTCACAGTGGTCCACGAAGTCCCTCTTGGCCATGTAGACACCCACCTACAACAATCACACACACACACACACAGACTTAATGTATATACAGAATATAAACATATAATACACATATATATCCCTTCACTAAATACTATATACCTATATATATTACTACTTCATAATAAGTACTGATAGTATTATATTATATTTGTATTTATTTATAATTATATTATATATATTATTACATGATAATAACTACTAATCCTAGTATTAGATAACTTACATAAGTACTACTTATACGAGTATTATATAACATGCATAATCAGCATTACTAATACTAGTTTTATATTACTTGCATAATGAGTACTTCTAATACTTGTATGATACAAATTTTATAAGAGTACTACTATTGCTAGTATAGTATAACTTACATAATAAGTAATACTAATAGTAGAATTTTATAACTTACATAAGTACTACTAATACTAGTACGATATTACTTTCATAAGAGTACTACTATTACTAGTATTACAAAACTTACAATATAAGTACTACTATTGCTAGTCTTAAGAATCTTATATTACTTATATAAGTACTACTTACACTAGTATTATACTCCTTACATAATGAGTACTTCTAACACTAGAATTAAATAATTTTCATAATAAGAACTACTATTACTAGTCTTATATTACTTACATAATGAGTACTACTAATACTAGTATTATATTACTTACATAATGAGTACTACTAATACTGTGATTATATAACTTTCATAAAAAGTACAACTGATACTAGTCTTATATTACTATGTTGTTTACTCACCGACTTGTCCTTGGAAATCTTCTTAAAGATGACATGTTTATGACTCATGATGACCTGAACTCACAACCGACGATGAGCTTTGGCTTTACTAAAACGAAAAAGCAAAACAAAATACGTTTCAACTTTTAACAAGACACACTGCTTTGTTTCAGTTTTAACTACAGACAATTTCACCTAGAGACGTACCCTTCTCTCCTTGTTGTGTTGACAATAGACGGCTTGCATTCTAAGGATCAATTTATAATCCACATAACCCCCCCCCACACACCACCACCACCACCACCCAGCCACCCTCTACACACAGCGGTCAAGCCTGTCAAAGCAGCAGTTATTCTACACGTACGCCCTGGTTGTTTACCAATCCTGTACACCTCCCTATTGGATGAGCTGCAGTTCATTAGAGAATCTCCCTCAAAGACCTACAAGATTCAGGTAGGCACAACATAACACTACTGGGCTGAAAATAAGCCCTCATAAGAGCCTGCCGTTACTTCCCTTCTGGACCTAAGGAAATGCAAAATCCAGGACAAACACACAGACTAATGTACGGGAAGACGTGTGTTAGACGTCTCCTTAAAGAAATCAAATCTCATACAAAAATGCATTTAAGAAATCTTTATTTCTCCCACAAAATTGTTAGATTCAGTTGGAAATAGTGTCCATAGCCACGTTCAGTTATTCAACAGAATTAGGATTAGAGCTGTGATTGACCAATCAGAATCCAGTGTTCAAAGCCGTGAATAAATAAGCATACACATACTGTAGAGAGACAGAATCTTTAAACCCATGTTATCAGACTCAGCAGTTTAGTGGCCGAGCTCAGAAGCTCCTTATCCGAGGACAGGGAGGTGGGCAGATATGCAGGTGGGAGTGACGGGTAGAAAGTTTGGACAGGGGAGGTTAGAGTTAAAACAGGGGCTAGTCCTACATGTTTGTGGTTCTACAACCATAACAGCTTGCGATGAATTATATTCAAAGTTGTTAAGACCAATATCACTGGGCAGTCAATTTAATTATAGTAATAGAAAAACATTTGCAAGCAGGTGGAGCCAGAACTACTTTGATAAATCAATTACATTATTAAAAGGAACATCTGGACTTGAACTAGCTAATCAGAAAGCTCCAATTAGTTTTATATTGTGGCTGTGATGTGAATAAGATGTGTAAAAGGGAAAAGATATAATTGTTCCTGCAAAATACACTGATTAGTTGGACCATTGACGAACCATTTACCAGCGAGATCAAATCCCAGGCCGGATCCTGGTCCGACTTGCCAAGTTTTTGGCGAAGAAGATTCCAGCACAGCATGATCCCCCACCTGTAACCAGCTGGTTACAGGTGGGGGATCCCACCTTTGCAGAGTTAACCTAGCAGCAAAGACCAATAAAGTTAAGCAACATGACACATGTGCATTTCTTTCTTGTTTACGACTCCTACGTTCTCATTGGCCGAGCTTCTGCGTACAAAGACACCAAGACAAAGGTTGGAGGGTGAACTTTTACTTCAGTGACTTCATCCACACGTACGCAGCAGACAATACGTGGGGGGGAGGGGACCAATAACAGCACAATAAAACATTGTACACAGGCTTCCCATACGTTAAAAGCCAATGTTTAAATCAACAGCAGTCTTAAAAGCATTTCTCTGCTTGCTTAGAGAATAGTCTTTGCGTGATATATAGATGTACATCTATACACATACATGAATATATTCGTGTTGCGGAGTCCTCCCCTTGCCTCCAGAGCTCCCAGCAGCAGCAGCACTGCTTCAACAGTCTGAACAGCTGCGCCAAGTTCAAGCTTCTGGATGGTTCTGTGGACAATCACAGGTGGGACCGGAGGGCTGAGCAGCCAATCCCAGGTCGGACCAGAGGGCTGAGCAGCCAATCGCAGGTCGGACCCGAGGGCTGAGCAGCCAATACCAAGTCGGAACAAAGTGCTGAGCAGCCAATCCCAGGTCGAAACAAAGTGCTGAGCCACCCATCACAGGTCGGACCAGAGCACAGCCTTGCTTCCCTTCTCCACGCTGAGGACGAAGGTTCCTGACGGAGACCAGGAAACTGCGTTGATTGCCGAGCTGAGAAGAAACAAAAACAACTTGTTAGCTGCGATTGCCTCCCTATTGAGCAAGAACCTTTTTATTGAAACAGCTAGTTAAAGGGTTCGCTGTTAATTTCACTGCTTTAGCTAACAGATCATCTCCTGCTCAAAGCGGTTGATAAATGAAATAACCCTAACAGAAATAACCCTAACAGAAATAACCCTAGCGGAAACAATATCCGACTAAATGGGAAGTCAGTGCCTATAGCCAGCCCTAGCGAGATAGTTTTCTTACCTGTGGTGCTTGTCCAGGAGGCGGTCCAGTTTCCCCGTCAGAACGTTCCAAACGTAGACCCCCCCGTCCGCAGAACCCCCTACCACGTAGTTGCTGTCAGGACTAGAGAACAAACACATCAGAATTTAAAAGGGCATGGTACATATTCAGCGTCCAACAAATCCCCATCCTGCCAGCCTGTAGAACCAGTCGCACATTGTAGAACAGCACCGCGTGTGGTTCTCCACTAGGGGGGAGTGTTGAGACCTACCTGAAGCAGACTCTGGTCCAGTCCGCCCCGCACTTGAAACCCGGAGCACTGAAAAAAAATGGAAAGCAAGTGAGATGGTGGTGGTGGTGAGGGGGTCTGACTGATCACAAGCTCAAGGAATAGACATCGTGACGCAGCTCACAAGTACGCAAAACCTACAGCATGACGCAGCCTACTAGTAGCCAGAACACTGATTTTCACAAGTAGAGATGTAGTTCACTGTAGGGCCGCTCGATTATGGGGAAAATCATAGGCACGATTATTTTGGTCAATATTGAGATCACGATAATGTTGTATTTATTCAGCATAAAAAAAAAAATAAAAAAATTGTAACTGAGAACTTTGAATTTCGCTTTAAAAAAAAATACACAAAATGGTCAAAAAGAAAAAGTTAGAATCTAAAATGATTAACAGATATGTATCGAGCTGTTCTGCCCTTTCTATGAAACAAAAATAAACTAAAAACTTGATAGTTAATTTTGTGATTGTTTGACGCTAAAATCGCAATCTAAATTCGATTAGTCGCCCAGCCCTAGTTCACTTCGACGCAAAACAGTGACGTTTCACAAAATACAGGGACTTAGTTTCTTAGTAGACAGCATACATCACGGTGTAGTTCACACTGGTGATTTACTGGTACACAGAACGTACAGAAGGGCGTGGCTCACAGACGCACAGAACACTGCCGTAGTTCACCGTTAAAATAGCCCAGTGCTGGGGACCCACCTGAAGGTGTGGCGGACCGTGTTGGTTCGGAGGTCTATGATCTTCAGGAGGTCGTCCCGGGAGCAGGTGAGCAGCTCGGTGCGCTCCTGGCTCAGGTCCAGAGAGGTGACCCGACCCTGAAGCTCCAGCTCCCTCACGATGCTCTCCGCCCTGCAAACCAGCTGACCTTTACTCTTCACACCCGCTAAGCCCAGATGTTTAATCCTCCCTGCACACCATATGATTGCCTACTCCTAATTCTGGATTTTGATGTCATATTGTTTGGTTTTCATATCACACAATATACAAAGAGATTCTTTTTTTAGGTCTCAGCTTGAAAACTTGTGATCAGCTCCCTGTCCTCTGCCCCTCCCCCTTGCTCCATTACGATTGGTTCTGTGGGATGCAAGCGATCGTCACACTGAGCCAATGGGATCTCTGACCGACTCAGATTGTGAAGTCACATCCTGTGTGTCAGCAGTTCCTGACACCAACAGTGCATGACTAGAGCATGCTGGGTAGAGCAGGGGCTGCTGGGAGCGGAGGGGGGCTAGAGGATTACGGGTTATCAGACCTTTTACGTCTCATCATCGACTACCTCTAAAACCCAATGCCTAAAGTGAACCAGCCCTAACCTAATAAACACCTCTAAGCCTACCCTCCCCCCTTTGCATTTTTGAAACACTCACCTGATGTCCCAGAAGCGAACCTTCTTGTCAAAATGGCCGCTCATGACACACTGCTCTGTGCAGACGATGTCATTACAACTTGAGCCCGCAAATACCGTTTTCATACCTGTAACACACAAACTGGTCATCTCCCAGTATATTCAGTAGAAGAACAGGTATACTTGTTCGACTGGGAAGCTCCCAGTAGCAAACTTCTACTGGGAAGCTCCCAGTAGCAAACTTCTACTGGGAAGCTCCCAGTAGCAAACTTCTACTGGGAAGCTCCCAGTAGCAAACTTCTACTGGGAAGCTCCCAGTAGCAAACTTCTACTGGGAAGCTCCCAGTAGCAAACTTCTACTGGGAAGCTCCCAGTAGCAAACTTCTACTGGGAAGCTCCCAGTAGCAAACTTCTACTGGGAAGCTCCCAGTAGCAAACTTCTACTGGGAAGCTCCCAGTATAACTAGTAAAAGCCTAGTTGTGCTGGGCAGCTGCCAGAAGATGTATAGGGTTCGCACTCCTTAGTTATGAATATTCATAAGTCAAAGCTTAAATCACATACAGACTTTACTGCGTAGGTCCCATAGTTTGAGGGTGCGGTCGTAACTCCCGGAAACGATGCGGGCGTTGTCCAATAGGAAGCGAGCAGCCAGAACCTTTCCGCTGTGGCCCGTCAAGGTGTGCTGGAACCAGAGCACAGGTTACATAACACGGCCACACACCAAGCCCATTGGTCCCTCCCAGGTGTCAGTGGGATCCTTACTCTCAGCCTGAAGTCGTCCACAGTCCAGATGCGACTAGCAAAGTCGTTGGAGGCCGCCAGCAGGTAGGAGCCCTGAGGGAGGGACAGAGATACACTCGTCACCATCATCACAGGCCAACACCGCCGACAGAAGCAACACGGTGGACCGACTGAAGGACTTACGGTGCTGTCAAACTCTATACTGGTGATGCCAGCGTTGCTCCCAGTAAGGGCTCCTTTTGGTTCACAGTGACCTACACACAAACATAGTTATGAAGCCATTACTTAGGCGATAGCAAGTTCATAGGGATGGATTGAGGCCCTTCAACACTGTTACCAAGGTCGGGTTCACGGCTTCGGGAAAGACACTTGCCAAACGGTACAGCATGACATCATGCACATATTTTGGCCAGGCTGCCCTGCCAGAGCTATTCTAAACATGCAGGCAGAGTTGCAGCGGAGCTAAAAACAGCTACTGCCTCGGACCTCTGGTCAGGTCACACATGTTTACATATTATGTATGTTTATTACAAGAACCGAGTTATCTAAATTTTGTAGAGCAGCAAATTGTTCTTTAATATATTTCTTTATTTTAGTTTGTGGGATTTGTTACAGACTGGAGATCAGTACGTTTGGCATTGTTGATTTTGAAAACTAAAAAAAGATGTTATATCAATTCATCATAACACGTAGGCCTGGCCTACAGGAATGAGCAGCTTATATGTTGACTATCCAATGTTGTGTTTGTCATGCTAAAGAATGATTTAATTCTTTCGTTTAGTGAGAACTACAAAAGATCTTTAAAAAGAAAATGAATGAAGGGTTACACTATGATACCTATATTAGCCAAAACATAGTTATGATGGGTAATGCTATCCTTAAGGATAATGATCCTATATCATTATGAAGGGTCAAGTTAAACTAAATATCGAAACTGCTGCTCTGAACTACCCTGATGAAGTGAAAGCCAAACAAACAGGGTACTGATTGGTTCCTCATCGGGGAAGGGGCTTACCAGAGACCACCTCCCACAGTTTGACCCGTCGGTCCATGCCTCCGGTTGCCAGGAGACGAGAGCCGGGACTGAATCGCACTGCGTTCACCTCTCCATCATGAGCCTCCTGAAAACAGGACAGTCCACAGTGTTAAGCCCAACACTCACTAGGCCCTCTCATTTGACAGTCCAAGTACACAAACAAGTTCATGTTTGGGGCGATATTTGCACGTGCCTTTAGGAATGACAGATGTCATATAGTTCAGTTTTCTGATATCTTCAAAATATTTGAACATGTACGATTTCTTTTTTAGGTCTCAGCTCAAACTTGTGATCATCTCCCCGTCCTCCGCCCATCCCCCTTGCTCAATGCTGATTGGTTCTGTGGGATGCCCCTGAAACCAACAGTGCACGACTAGAGCATGCTGGGTAGAGCAGGGGCTGCTGGGAGCGGAGGGGGGCTAGAGGACTGGGTCAGACCTTTTACAGAAGCTCATCATCGACCCAGCTTTAAAACTGCTGTATTCCTGGTTACCCATAAGCCTTTACTCCTGGTTACCACAGTAACCCAAAGCCTTGCACCCTTGGTTACCCCAGTAACCCAAACCGCAGTTATATTTTCTTAGAGACAGGCTTATGAACCCCAGGCAGTGAGACCGACTGACAGCGGCAGACAAAGAGGCAGAGAGTCAGAATGACGGCGACAGACTGCCTGATACTTACGAAGATGTGCAGTGCCGTGGATGGGACTCGAACCTCCACCCCTCCCATTGGAGTCTCCGTGTTCTCTGGTGACGTACTCAGAGAGTTACCAGGGCGACGCCTACAAGACAAACATCATGTTCCAGTGTGCTTGTTCTGAACCCCTACTGCCCCCAATGGCCAGCTGGGTGTGCTACAGAATGAGGGATCCGAAAGCCCTGGTAGATGGGTTTGCTCCTACCCCTCTAACTTACACATGCTATAGCATGCATAAACTCTGATTGGCTGATATGGTTACCACCTGATCACCTGCTGATTAAGTGTAAACCCACCTGTCCTCATTGAACTTGAACAGTTTAGGGGACTTTTAAAGAGGAGGCTCGCCAAGAAGGTCTCAGCTTGAAAACTTGTGATCATCTCCCTGTCCTCTGCCCCGCCCCCTTGCTCCATGTGGATTGGTTCTGTGGGATGTCAATCATCACCACACTGAGCCAATGGAATCTCTGACTGACTCAGATTGTGATGTCACATCCTGTGTGTCAGCAGTTCCTGAAAACCAGCGCTGCACGACTAGAGCATGCTGGGTAGAGCAGGGACTGCTGGGAGCGATGGGGGGGCTAGAGGATTGTGGGTAATCAGACCTTTTACGGAGCTCATCATAGACCTTGGCTAAACAGGTTGCCATGGCGATGAGGTCAGCCAATTGAAAGATGCTAACTGTTAGCTTACCGACGGTGACATGACGCACAACATAAGACAGAACATGGACCACTAGTAAGACCAGAGAGCTGGCCAGTTTGCCATAACCATGAGTTAGACACGTACCCAAATATGTTGCCGATTGAGTCCAGCAGGCCACCAGGGGGAACCTGAGAGATCCTCTTACTGGGAGAACAAAACAAAATAAATCACCTCCAGATTCCAAGAACGGGCCTGGATCAGCACCATACAGCCTTTAAACACTGGTCATCTTGTTTCTAAAAGCTAGATGAACTCTACATCAAGGTCCCCAACCCAGCTAGTTTAGAACAAGGATGGACAATACAATGTTATAGGAGGTCTAGTAGATCTGCTTATATGGTCTAGTAGAGCAGGCATTGCCCCTCCTCTCACCTGGGGGTCCGACTCAGGGATCGACTGGGAGACGAGGCCTCGCCCGGCCCCTTCCCACCATCCTCGGCAAGAACCTCAATGTCGTCGTCCCTGAAAGTGAAGCTGTGGTTAGATCTAACTTGGCCGCTAGTGAAGCTATGGTTGGACACACGTTTTGTGATATCTTCACAATTTAATAACATGTACCAAGATAATTTTGGTCTCAGCTTGAAAACTTATGATCAGCTCCCTGTCCTCTGCCCCGCCCCATTGCTACATGCGGATTGGTTCTGTGGGATGCAAGTCATCATCACACTGAGCCAATAGTATCTCTGATTGACTCAGATTGTGATGTCACATCCTGTGTGTCAGCAGTTCCTGACACCAACAGTGCACGACTAGAGCATGCTGGGTAGAGCAGGGACTGCTGGGAGCGGAGGGGGGCTAGAGGATTACGGGTTATCAGACCTTTTACGTCTCATCATCGACCATGACTTAAGGTGGACTGCTATCGTCCTGGTTACCACGGTAAATCAACGCCCTGATACAGAATGGCTGGCAACTCACGGGTCGAGGGGCAGCGGCTCCTTCGCTGCGTCTGCTAGCTCCTTCTGTAGCTTGGCTTGTCTTCTCCTGGAACAGAGAGCAAGCGAGTCAGGATCAACACAACATCTAGCCTGATCCGATTGGCCAGTGTTTCTGGACCTATGGCCCCGACCTGATAAAGCAGGGAACAGTGAACACCGTTGTCGGAGTTTTCGGCGAGTCCCACAGACACACCGAGATAGTCTTCCAGAACATTGAGCCATAAAAGAAGGTGGCAGAGGTGGCTGTAGGGGCGTGGCCAGCTGCCTCACCTGCAGTCCTTCTCGTTCTCTGCGTTGAGGCGGTTGGCCTCCTGGGCCTTCTCAGCCATCCAGCGAGACACAAGCTCCTGGTTGTCCTCCGTCGTCCTCCTCAGCTTCTCCTCCAGAGCGCTGAAGGTGATCTGCAGAGCGTCGTACTCGTCCTTCAGCATCTGATTGGCCCGCTCTAGATCCTGCAGACACAAAAAAATTATACATAAAGTCCACTCTAGATCCTGCAGATGTACCAAATTACACATGATCAAATATACTACATACAAGATATACACAATGTGCATTATAAAATAGGGATCGACCGATTATAGGCGCCGATATTCGGCATTTTGACGCATATCGGCATCTGCCTTTTTTTTGATCCGATGGCCGATAAGAGATCAATTTAAAACTGGGTTATTTTGGCTCTGATCCAGTCGCGCCTCTCTGTCTGCTGTCACTACGCTGTCTCCAGCATTGTCCCACCCACAGCACCATCTGATTGGTTATACGCTCTGGTTACACGCAGAGCCACGACGGGTAACAGCCAATCAGCAGTGAAAGCTGTGCATGCACAGTGCTCACACACACACGGTGGAGGGGATAAAAGGTTTGGTCTGGTTTAGTTTCGAGGTAAGTTAAGGCAGCAGACTCTCCCGAAATTGTAATAAACATCCCAGTCCTCTACAACTCACAACTACTAGTAACATTACTGTGAGCCCATTAACGTTACATAAACATAAGCGGCAGCTCTGCTCGCAGTCCGGCGTCCAGGCATGCCTGTTAATCACTCGAAACAAGGTTGCTGATAATATCGACATAGAAATAGTCCGTAATAGTAGAAGTCTGTGTAAAAACTTAATAAACTCAATTCAGTCCAGTTTTGTTGCAGGGAAGCACGTTAAGCGGTGGTTATACTTCAACTGCGTAATGCGCTATCAACTGCGTAACCACGGAGCCTCTAGAGCCCTTAGGCTTTAATGTGAAGGCTGATTGGCTTTTAGTGTAACGTTAGCCCAGCGGTCCGCTTTCTCCTTCTCTAGACACTCAGCAGACTGTAGCGAAACTCTACAACTCACGACTACTAACTTACTGTGAGGCCCAATACGTTAGCAGCAGCTTTCTGTTCCTATGATAAACACTGATTATTAAAGTGAAGATGCTGTAGGCTATTTAGTGTTTTTTAACGGTTGAATCACTTGAAACAAGGTTGCTGATAATATTGATAGGGAAATAGTCAGTGATAAAAGTAAGAAGTGTGAGAGAGAGAGAATTTCAGTTAGTTTTATTGCAGGGAAGCACGATTAGGGGATGGCTAGAGAATAGTGTGTGTGTGTGTGTGTGTGTGTGTGTGTGTGTGTGTGTGTGTGTGTGTGTGTGTGTGTGTGTGTGTGTAAGCCACATGAGAAGCTGCAGAAACTGACAGCAAAGCACCGTCTGTCTGAGAGAAAACTGTTGGGCAATAATGGCTGTTTAACTAGGGAACTATTTATTTATTAAAATTTTCAGTTAACTTCATTAGAACACCCTGCACTTTTTGTTTTTGTTTGAATTTAAAAAGATAAGTGAAAGATTAATATTTCAGTTCAGGAAAATTTTAGAGAGCCATTTATTTGTTTAAATTGTGTTATGTTGCCAATATGATAAGCTGTTGTGTTTATTAAACAACTTCATAAATGAAGTCAAGTGTTGGAGTTTGTATGATTCAAAATTCTGACGCCAATCTTTTCCCTTTTTCTGTAAATTAATATCGGCTCCAAATATCGGTTATCGGCCCCCTTGACTACTAATAATCAGTATCGGTCCTGGAAAAACCATAACGGTCTTTCTCTATTATGAAATATACAAGATAAAATAATCATACATTATAAAAATAGAATCATTAACACAATAAACATGATCAAATAAAGAACATATCTGGTTGGTTTAGCCATGTGACAGAATAAGACGCCACAATAAAGCCCAAATGTTTCCTGATTACCTGGAGAAAAGTGTTAAGCTTTCGACAGTCTCCCTCCAGAGTAGCGATCTGTGTCTGGTACTCCGAGATCCTGAGAGACAGAACCAATTCAACATCTCCTTTAACAGCTCCACTACAAACATGTAACCAGACAAACGACTGAGACAAGACAAGCCGAGACATAGGCAGGTAGACAGAGAGGCAAATTAACAGGAAGGCAGAGGGTAAGAAAATCAAAGAGGCAGATAAGTAGAGAGACAGGGTACTAACTTGGCCTCATTGCGCTGGATCTCCTTGTCCTTCAGTTGGATCTGGTTGTTCAGCTCGATTACATTCTGGGCCAACTAGAACACAAATCTTTTGTTAGCAAATTGTGTTGTTTCTTCCTCGCCTTTGGGTAGCAATGCGTTAGCTTCAGGATTTACAGACGTCATGTGTTTGTCTGCATTCTGAAATCTTCACAATATTTTAACATCAAGACATTTTTTAAGGTCTTTTTTGAAAAAGAGTTTTTTGGTCTCAGCTTGAAAACTTGTGATCAGCTCCCTCTCCTCTGCCCCACCCCCTTGCGCCATGCAGATTGGTTCTATGGGATGTAAATCATCACACTGACCCAATGGGATCTCTGACTGACTCAGATTGTGATGTCACATCCTGTGTGTCAGCAGCTCCTGAAACCAGCGCTGCAC
The DNA here is from genome assembly GCF_949987615.1 of Pollachius pollachius. Lineage (NCBI taxonomy): Eukaryota > Metazoa > Chordata > Actinopteri > Gadiformes > Gadidae > Pollachius > Pollachius pollachius. Next base: position 8,256,093 of record NC_136936.1, on the reverse strand, counting down.
GACTAGAGCATGCTGGGTAGAGCAGGGGCTGCTGGGAGCGGAGGGGGGGCTAGAGGACTTGGTAATCAGACCTTTTACGGAACTCATCATCGACCATGCCTAAAATGGGCTACTCCTAAGGAGAACACCCCTTGTATCCAATGGTGTTTGTCCAATTGGAGGGGTTGTATGCATGCTGTCACTCCCATGTCAGAACGTGTCTAGGAACGCTGGCCGAGTCCACATTCCAAGGCACACAATGGCACAGTGACAAGGCCCTTGCAACAAGCCCTGCACAACAATCAGCTAGCGGCTAAATCCTGCTAGCCACTACATCCATGATCTGCCAGAGATCTACTCAGCTCGACTCCATCATAGCAGGATGACTTCCAAGATATGCTATTCAGGGCGTGTGTGTGTGTAGTGTGTTTGTACCTCTCCTCTCTTCTTGTGGAGCTCCGTAAGCTCCTCTTGGTGTTTAATCCTCATCTGGGACATCTCCTGCTGGATGTCTCCCCGCATTCCCCCATCCGCCGCACTGAAGATGCCATGACAACAACACAACCAAATGATTACACTCGCAAAGAGTAATTACCATGATAATGCACACAGACACATCCAATAATGCACACACAGACACATAACCAAGACAACACACCAAGATGTTACCATGAGGTCCCCAGACTAAGTAAACATACTACATGATAGTACTTTAGTGAAGAGGGTGCCTTGGAGAAAGGCTCAGCAAAAAAATAATAGTACTCATGTTAAGAGGCCCCCTGGAAGCAAGGCTACCTGAGTTGGGCTGCTCTGGGTCCATCACTCTGGTACCGCTCCGAAAGAACGGCCTGCATGTCAGACTTCTCCAGCAGACGGTTATCTAGGAACACAAACACTCTTCATTAGCTACCGTAATGAATATCGGGGTCCCAACCACAATGCGTCGTCATGCCTACTCCATGTTTACAGCGCCAAAGTACCAATAATAACAACCACCATTACACTGCTTCTGTGTTTACATTGGCTGATGATCTCCTCGAAGGCTTGGCGCTGGACTCTGTCCCGCATCCTCAGCTGCTCGGAGATGTGTCTCTTCCAGGTGTCCCCACGGCGGTCCGCCATCGCCGCCTAACATAAACCCAAACACAACTTAAGAGTCCAGGTAGATTGCGCCAATTAAGTGCTTTGTGAAATAGAAACTGCATGAAAACGAGACTAGAGTTCGGTTAAAGAGCAGTATTTCTAGATTATTTCTGATATCTACGGAGGAAACCCACCCAGTAACCTATAACTAACACATGTCCTCAACGATAGCGACATGAAGAACACAACTGTTTCGTTATCTTCCAGCTAGACAACCATCTCAGCTCAGAACAAACCCTCGTGACTCGCCGCCGACCCCAGCACTAATGTTGATTAGCTCCGCATGCTAGCCCGGCTGGAAGCTAAAGGTCCAGATCCTCACCGCATGGACTCCTCTCGCCGACTAGTAGACCTTCGCACGCTGGCCGGTGGGTTGGGGTTTAGCTGACTCGAGACGATGCTATTTTCAGTACTTAGCCGACGCCAGCTCCCTCGGTCTCTTGCTTCGACTTCACGTCCATTTTGCCTCCGACCGCTTCTTCCTGGAGTGTCGCAGTAGAATGACATCATCTGGGCGATGACCTATGGCTTAAATAGTGGCGGGATAGACGCACCCACCTCAAGTGATACTCATTAGCATTATTCATTTCCCTTTATGGGGACCAATACAAGACATTGCCACCAGGTCCCTAAAAGTGATTGTTTGATCAATCCCTATTAGTTCCTAATACTTTTACCTATCATTTTGTTACTGTTATTCTATTTTATTTATTTAAACTGACTTCCACAACATACCTATTTGACTTCTCTCCCCTCTCTCCCTCTCCCTCTCTCTTTCTCTCTCTTTCTCTCTCCCTCTCTCTCTCCATCCCTCGCTTTCTGTTACGCACAAAGGCGAATCAAAACGTGTGTCTGTGTGTGTGTGTGTGTGTGTGTGTGTGTGTGTACACAACAGATTCACCTGTTGCTAGGAGAGTGTAGATGAAAAGAAAGTTCCAGCTGTTTTTTATTTACAACATGACACACATTTCATAAACACTTTACAAAAACAACACAGTCGCACAGCCTGTCCTGGTCGGCCTCTAGTCCTAGTCCTGGTCTGGTCAGGTCCTGGTCGTGGTCTGGTCCTGGTCGTTTCCTGGTCTGGCCCTGGTCAGGTGCTAGTCTTAGTCCTGGTCCGGTCCTAGGCCTGCTCCTGGTCGGGTCCTAGACCTGGTCTGGTCTGGTCCTCGTCGTCATGTGCTTGTCTCAGTTCTGATCCTGTTCAGGTGCTAATCCTAGACCTGGTCCTTGTCTGATCTAGTCCTGGTCCTGGTCTGGGCATGTCTTGTTCTAGTCCCGGTCCTAGTCTTGGTCTGATGCAGGTTCTAGACGTAGGCCTTGCTGCTGCCGGTGCCGGCCCCTGCCGGCGCGAGGCTGTAGATGGGGAGGCCCGGAGAGGGGGCTCTGTGCTTATAGGAGAACCTGAGGAACCACAACAACATCAAGTAGATCAAGGACAAGTTCACCAATCAGACACATATGGAAATAAGTAGGTCAATATACTTAGATGACATTGTCAGCCCATGTGTCTAACTTCTAAGAAATATGATATGACTGTATAAACCATGGGTAATATTACATATATAGCTGTATTAACTATGTATAGTATTAAATGTATAACTGTAAAAAAGTAGTAGCATTTAAAAAAAGAAGTATTGTATTAAATATGTAACTGTGTAAACTAAGTGTAGTGTTAGATCGTTGTTTTTATTACCGTTGGATATGGTATTGTTCCTCTTCCTTCCTATAGGAGCAGCAGAGCAGAGCTCCGCCCAGCAGACAGAGACCGGAAGCAGCCCAGCCCTGGTATAGCCCCGCCCCAAGTTCAAACCTGCAGCACACAGCCTGAGGTAAGCATTACCGCTAACAGTAGTGCTACAGCACACTGAGGTAAGCAATACTGCGAACAGTAGTTTGCTGTAGCACGGGAGCGTATCTATGTTCCCCGGGTCCTATGTTCCCCGCTTTGTATGTGACCGGGTAACATAGGACCCTGTGAGCAAATCTTTTTTTCATAGGATGGTAGGGGCAAGTACCGCCTTTTTCGCCTCTGATTCTTCTGTGATTGGTTAGAATGTCTCTCCTCAGAATGGTTATGGGTAGGGTTAGGGTGAGGATTAACCCTCACCCTAACCCTAAACCTAAACCTGACCCTAACCCTTTGCACCCGGGGGACATAGGACCTGGGGAACATAGAGATGACCCCCTGTAGCACTACTGTTAGCGGTAAGGCTAACCTCAGGCTGTGTGCTGTAATACAGCACACAGCCTGAGGTTAGCCTTACCGCTAAGAGTTAACATTACAGCTCACAGAATATAGCCTGACGTTAGCATCATCGCTAACAATAGAGCTAGTTCATCCCCCAGGACACCCAAGATCCTATTATGACCAATCATGGACCTGCTAGGGTGCAGCACAGGTTAGGTAGGTGGTCTCCATGGTAACTCACCGGACTCCGCCAGAGTACGGGTCGTAGAACTCCTGCACCACTCGGCTGGCGTACCACGACACGGCCACCAGATTCAACGTACCTGAGGAGAGAGAGAGTACCTGCTCCTTAAAGACCCGTCCCTGTACTCTCTAACCCCTAGCTGGTCTTAAATGGTGTGTGTGTGTGTGTGTGTGTGTGTGTGTGTGTGTGTGTGTGTGTGTGTGTGTGTGTGTGTGCGTGTGTGTGTGTGTGTGTGTGTGTGTGTGTGTGTTTGTGTGTGTGTGTTACCTGAGAGGAGGAACAGGGCTCCCCCGCTAAGGGTGAGTGTGTTCTTGGTTTGCGGGGACACCCGGCCCAGTTGGGTGCAGCGCAGCCCCATGACGGACAGCACCAGGGACACCAGACCCACCAGCAGAGACACCACCATCAGACCCCGACACACCTGGATGTGGACTGCACACACACACACACACACAGGAAGTCCCACCACACAGGAAGTCAGTCTGCATACAGGAAGTCACACTACACACAGGAAGTCAGCCTACATATAGGAAGTCAGTCTGCAAAAAGGAAGTCACACTACACACAGGAAGTTGTGTAGCACAAAGGAGGCCAGCCTTCACACAGGAAGTCAGTCTGGAGACCATCTGGAGGCCTGTACCGGAAGCACTAAGTTAGCCAATGGGAATTGAACGATGGTCAGTCTCTGTTCTGTGAAGTGTACAGAACTCTGTAGTCACAGAACAAGGCATTGTAACACCTCTCAGACAGAGAGGGAGTCCCACGGCAGACAGGAAGTGAGAGAGGAGACCATACCAGGCAGGGCGAGGAGGGACTTGAAGCGGCTGCACTGCGTGGACCCGAGGGCGGAGGACACGCAGCTCATCCAGAGTCCCTCGAACATCCACTGGCTCGTGGTCACCGAGTCCACCTGGCTACGCACACGCCAGCGGTGGGAGCTGGTGCAGCTGGACTGGATGCACCAGCCTACCAACCCCAGCACCACACCCACCACCTGCAGGGCCATCGCCATGTCTCCGCCCTCCAAGACCCTGTTGACCAATGAGCAGAGGGTAGCTGCCGATGTCATCCTACTGATGTGTTGATTTGGTTATACATACAATAAGGTATAACGTGTAAAACCTGAAGGGGCTGATGAATAATGCAGGAGATACTAGGGCTAGGTAAAAATATCGATTCATCAATGCACTGCAATTTATTTGTTCTTGATTCAATTTCGATTCAGAATTTTTTTTAAATCGATCATTTCCATAAAAAAATAAAATAATAAAATTTAAAAAAAGAAGCATACTGAGTCATTGTAATCTAGAAGCGAGTATGCCCTTTTACATTTGTCCATGTTATGATTATTACTTTTATGCTGCAAGTTTAGCTCAGGAACAATACTATACAATGGTGTATTCCCTTTTTGCTAGTTAAAGCACAATAAAATCGTTAATTCATTATGAAATGGTTAATTCTAAATAATATTTAGGTATTTTTGTCATCTGCACGTATTATTGAATCGATATCGAAGCAATTGGATCAATATCGAATTGAATCGATATCGAATCGAATGAAGACCTAAAGAATCAATTTGACTTGAATTGAATTGTGAGGTACCTGGCAATACCCAGCCCTAGGAGATACATTGGTCCTGAGATAATTAATCCTCTCAGGGTTCAGGACATGACATCAGGCCCACATTATGATATTATCTACTACTATCCAACACACACTTTAGTGTTCTCCTAGAAAGTAACCACTTAAGATTCCTGAACATGACAGATCTCATCTTATTTTGTGAAATTATATTTCCCCTTAATTGTCTCCTGGTTGGACTCAAGGAACGTCTTCACATTCCAGGGGTCCATCCTCCCTGGATCCTCCAGAAGATGGATCTTACCGGACTAAACGGCGGGGTGGACCTCCTGTCCAAATTTCTCGGATGTTTAACCCTCCGCCTTCCAGCCACTCCGCAGGTCTGCCTGAGACAGTCTTACGCAGGTCTGGCCCTTCAGCAGGTCTGTAGGTCCTAGAGTTGGGTTGGTCCTACTGTATATCTAGATATATGTTCCTAGAGTAGATCTGTCCTGCAGCACGTCTGTAGGTCCTAGAGAAGGTCTGGTGCTTCAGTAGGTTTTCTCGTGTAATGGCGTGTGCTCTCTGGTCTCTGGGGTATATGTCGGTGGCTCCAGTGATCCTGGGGTCACTGCCCCCAGAGAGGGACCTCATGAACAAACACCCTCCAACCGCCACCTGACAGGAGGTAGAAAACAACCCACTGATGTTAACTGGTTCTAAACGGGCGTCAAGGTGACTCACCAGTAGTGTTAACTGGTTCTTAACAGAGGTCAAGGTGACGCACCAGTAGTGTTAACTGGTTCTTAACAGAGGTCAAGGTGAATCCCCAGTACAATGTCTCGGGCTGGAGCCCAACTATGAACATTGACAGGACTGTAAGACAGGCATTCTGTTGTAGGCATCCTGTTGTATCTGCAGCGATCAAAAGAGTTGTTTTCAGGACTTTAGACTCAAACACCGAGAGTGGAACCCAATCTACAAACAGACAAGAGCGGACTAGGTCCCTCTAGGATAACGTTAGGCCCTGCAGTTAACCTGTTGTTTTAAGAGCAGAAATAAAACCATAGGAACTGTGGACCCATCCTCGTCTGACAGTTTGATTTGGAGGACGTCTTGGAGACAAGTTCCTTGTAGATCAGATCACATTTAGGAGACGTATACAAGATCTCAAAGACAACATCTACAGTAGTACCTAAAACATGCAGACACATCTTCTGATTGCATGCAGTACTACAGCATTTCACACATACACACACACCCTACTATGTAATGGTGAGTTGGTGTCCATCCCTCGGGTCTCTCTGAGCACCGGTGGAGGTCAGGTGAATCATGCTTTAAAATGATCTCAACACACGTCAAGAGTTCAAATCAACTTTTAATCAGTTCAAGATAAAATATTCATTGTGTCAACACAGTACGTTATAGCCATCCATCAGTCCAGGGATGGGCTGTGCCCTACATGGAGGGACCTGGCTGGGGGTCTAGAGGTGACATTATACAACCACCAGGGGAACCAGAGCACCTCACACCTTTAACCTACCTCGTGTATCTACACATTCTACATCATCAACATGGACAGGAAAAGCGGATGACATTACATCCTGTTTAAAAGAGGCAGGTTTCCGTGGTTACACAGGGTAAACACAAACAACTCACACACCAGCACCATGATGGTCAAGGTCCCTCTCTGGGGTTGGTTTCCATGGTTACCCATTTATTCCAGTTTCCACGGAAACCCATCGTTATTCCAGAGGCAGTGTGAACTCATGGTTACCATGACCACTGCATTTGGAAGGAAATGTTTTTTATCCCCATATAAAGGAAGATCCAGCATTCCCAATCCAATGTTGGAATTATAAATTCCTACCTAAGCTAGAAAGATTTGGAAGTGATGACATCATGTGGTGGAGGCGATGACGTCTTGTGGTGGAACTGATGACGTCTTGTGGGCGAGGCGATGCCATCATGTGGTGGAGGCGATGACGTCGTGAGGTGGAGGTGATGATGCCCTGGGTTGGCGGTGCCGACACTGCGTGTGGCCGGCCGAAGTTGCGTTGTGACGTCATGGTGGCGAAGTCTGGCCTCAGGCGGAGCCTGCTCCTCCGTTAGGCCCGCCCCCTGGGCCCCCAGGGCCCCTGGTGCGCAGGTTGTGCCAGACCCGGACCAGCGAGTCCCGGTTCTTCCAGATCAGCTCGTGGCCAAACATGATGTACCAGCTGCATCAAACACAAGGCGCCATGAGTACCTGCTGGCATGCCGTGGTCAATGCTGGTCTTACTGGTCTTAAAGATGGACTATACTGGAGTAAGACTTACATGCCGAACAGAGCTCCTCCCAGGTGAGCAGCGTGGTCAAAGAACCGCCAGCCGAGCACCACACCTGCTGCATCCATGGCAACGATGGCCTTCAGCGCCTGTCACGGGGATAAAGGAGAACTAATCACTTAGGTTGAGGGTGTAGAGGCGGGACATTGTGAGGAGTGTTTATAGGTAATGGCTGACATACGTTTCCTGCAGTGAAGGTGAACATGGGGAGGAAGATGATGGCCAGCTTGGCTTCGGGCATCTTGGTGCAGACAGCAGCCAGGACAGTCATGATTGCTCCGGACTGGGAAACGGACGAAAGACCACTTTAAACAACTGGAGCCCATTCTAACCAGTATGAACCAGACCGGTTAGCTTAGAAAGACTTACGGCTCCAAGAGAAGGGCCAAACCTGCCCGAGGCCGTCTTGGCGACGTAGCTGGCCATTGTAGAGACGACACCTGGAACATAACACAGCTGGTTGGCACGACAACCAGGTAGTGGAGCAGAAAGACAAGTAGTGGAGCAGATATGCATTCAGAGGAGCAGACAGAAACGTAGTGGCGCAGACAGACGGATGGGTCACTTGAAGAGAGGTAGAAAGACAGACAGATGGGTTAAATGTTACATTACATTTTGTCTTTAAGAAGGTTGTCTCATATCTAGCTGTGGTGAGTCTTGAAGCTAAGAATTATAGTGTTTGGCATTGCAATTGGTTGTACTAACTTTAACCCTAGTTTCTGCAGTGTTGGTTTTTGCTGTGTTGTTGTTGATAGTAAGGTCGTTGAGTCTAGTTTCGGTCACAAGGTGTGAACATTAGGCTTGATTGACTGGGCGGACAGACAGAAGGTTTACCTGCGGAGAGGTAGACAGCGAGGAACTGCTCTGGTCCCAGCATGGAGACGGCGCTGGACGAGAAGCTCCAGAGGACGTACATGTTGGCCGCCAGGTGGAGCAGGGAGTAGTGGCTGAAGGTGGAGAGGAGCATGGAGGAACACACTGCCTCTGTAGACGAGTAAGAGGGGCCGACATGTTAGAGGGTCTGGATCACACAGTGTTCTCTTTATAATCCGGTGTGTATTTGAATCCAGTGTGTTTATTTTGATCCAGTGTGTATCCACTGTTGGCGTTATTATCCAGTGTGCATTTGGATCCAGTGTGTGTTATAATCAGAGGGACTGACTGGAGGCGCTGGGGTCAGAGGTGAAGTATCGCAGCATGGTGCGCTGCAGGGCCGGTACTCTCCAACAGCAGTAGACCACCACGTTAGCAGCGATGATCCCTGAGAAGATGGAAGAGAAGCCACACCTCAGTCAATCATGTGGAGGTGCTTCAGGTCCAAAACAAGAGGATAACCATTTATTTCAAGACATCTGTATACAGAGGTACAACAGTCTGAGTTCAAGAGTTTGACCTTTGACCTGAGTGCTACTGGACCAGGTAGCCAATCGGTCCCCTTGTTCCCTACATAGTGAACTATTTGGGGTAGCACCGTCTCAATTGTGTTCTGTCTCAATTTGACGGTAAGAATTGGTTCCCATTTAGTTCACTACTCAAAGGTCCAGTGTGTATAATATAGTAGCAACTAGCGGTGAGGTTGCAACAAACTGAAGAAAAGTGTGAAACTCAAATTGAGTTTCACTCACTACAGCGTTGACTATATAGTGTTCCCTTGTGTTCACTACATTAGGAATAGGAAATGGGGGAACACTAAAGTGTTCAGAGCATAGGGACTTTAGGAGTTCTACTAAATGAGGTCATCAAGACCTTTTGCCTCATATGCAAACCATAAAAACTATAGAAATACATATGCAGTGGCTGAGCAGAGTGCCAGCACCCCTTTATAAACAATCGCTACTGGAAGAAGGCCATAGCCAGTTGGAAGTGTCAGCAACTCTGATTTTCTACACTTCTACCCTCCCACTGTGTTTATTTAGGGAACACAAATTAACACAGAACCTCAATGGAGAACATATTATAGAATGCAATAGGTGACTCTCATAATACTATTTATACACTTCAAAAATCCTAAATATATTTATTTTCATTTACCTTTTACTATATTTTATCTTTTTCATTTCACAATGTATATTTCAAGAATCCCAAGTACCACCTGCAGTGGACTTTATAGTGTTCACTACATAGGGAATATAAGGAATGAGGGAAGAAGCTAACCTTTTTAAACACGGGCCATAACTTGACCATCCGACTAATGACACTAATACTAAATACTAATCTAAGCTTCATTAGCATCCCAGGACAGAAGCTTCCAAGTTTGGCATTAGGACAAAAAAGTGTTCTAGTTTCTTCCATTCTGGATGAAGGACAGACTGGACCGGTCATGACAATGCATTAATACAATTGGTACAAAACCCACCTGTGACAGTGCGTTGGCCCTCACTCAAACTGTTCCACCATTGGTTGATCTGAAACCCGACCCCAGCCAATCAGAGATGGAGGATTATTGTTGTTCAGTCAGTGTATTCAGGTTTATGGTATTCTAAATGGTGAATGATGTTTTCTCTGTAAACAAGTCTGATCATTTCTTTAAGACAGACTGTTTAGAATAACATCATCTGTTCTCCTCAGGATCTGTGCCTGGGGCTGAGATCATGTGACCGAACAGAAGCCAACCTCACCTCTTTACGGAAGTCGCCCTGTTTCTGTGGGCGGAGTTTCTCCATCCAATCGGCTCGCAGCTCGTCGAAGTAGCTCTGGACACGGGACTTTAGTGACTCATACTGCCAGATGGCTGCGGCCGCAAATGAGCAGCCTGTAAACTAACCAATCAAATAACAGCCGGTAAACTGAACAATCACAATAAAGCCTGTAAACTAAAGAATCACATACAGCCTGTAAACTAACAAATAAGATTGCAGCTGTTGATAACCAATCAGGTTAAAGCCTGAAAACTAACCGATCAGAATACAGTCTCTGAGGATAGCATTGCACATTTTACTGAAACAAACTAATAATCTGAAGAAAGAGACTAGTCCATATGTAAAAACACAAAACATGTACTTCACTAACTGGAAGTAACTAGTTAACTATTATTTGATATGACATCTTGGTCAGATACTTTCTATCTGGTATAACTAGTGTTGGTAAAACTTCTTGTCCAGATACTTCTGACTGGCGTCACAAGTATAGGTATAAAATCTTGGTGACTGAGTAACTGTGTAAGGACAGCAGCTAGAACACACACACACACGCACACACGCACACGCACACGCACACACACACACACACACACACACACACACACACAGTTATCATATCTTACCCCTACTGTGAAGACCAGAGGTTTGACCAGTCTACCAAAGTTCCTGGGTGGGGTCTTGGGGATCTTGATGATTTGCGGGGGGTCCACTGCCCTTTTGCTGGTCCATGCCTCACTGGCTTCTGTGTGAGAGGGGACCACCTCCTCCTCCACTCTCTTTGCATCCGTCTTCTTTGCTGGTCTCCTGAAGGCACTGCGCTGCTGAAAGCCATGCTTCAACCTGAGGCCGGAATGAAATGTTAGTGAGTCCTGTTACACCACAGTGAGGGCTCCTGTCCTCCACTTGTGACATTTTTAGCACATCTGCATCCAAACTATGCCCGACCCATAGGTTGGGAACCACTCGTCTACAGGGGGGTCAGGTGGGCGGGACCAGAGCACAACCAAAACAAATATGAACACACATGACAAGTTAGGCTCGACAGCAGGACACTGATACGGATTCTAAACACAGAGGTTGGCATTAGCTTTAGGTACCGTAGAATCACGTAAACCAACCCGAATTACCAATTAAGACTGACTTATTAACCAACTGACTGAATGACAGACTGACCAATTAACCAACTAACTGACTGAAAGACCGAGTAACTAAATTACCAACTGAATGAATGCATGAATAAACGAACGAACGAACGAAAGCATGAATGAATGATGAATGATATCAGCCTGGAGGTGTTGACATGGTTGAAAGGCTGTCAGGTTTAGTTAACTAGCGAGTTAGCCACACGGCTAGCATAGAGTATTAAACAGGTCATAGCGCTCTATACAAACTTAACTACCTGGTCCTGGAGGCTGAAGACAAGAGCTCCTGTCTTGCCAAGGACCTCAATACACAGCCACTCCACGCCATGGAGCCAAGTAACCCCGAGTAACCTGACTAACCCCACACTGCTTCTCTTCCGGGTCAACTGGTAATGGACCACAAGCGCCCCTCTAGGGCCAAAACTGGTAATACACCTAGAAATGTAGCATACAAAATTATAATAATAATTACAATAAAAATAATGATATTGATAATTATAGTAATAATAATAACGATAATGTTAATAAAAATGATGATAAAACATAACAATGAAAGTAATGCTAATAATAATGCTTACAATAATAATATGAGGAAAAGTGTGTCATGGACAAACAGTGCTATAAATGAATTCAAAGATGGATTGGAAAAAGGAAGGATTATTCAAACCATAAAAAATATAGTTTGAATTAAAAAAAAACAGGGTTCAACTGCTTTAAAAATATTTTAGTAAATAACTATCTCATGAACAACTATCTCAAGTCAAAAGCTGAAACTTTACAGGATGTACGGTAGCAATATTGCTTTCACAATAAAATGCACTAGGATCTTGGCAAGTCCCCAAGGCGTTATACATATGCATGATGAAAAAACGATGTTGTGTTAAGATTACACTACAGCAGTAAACAAAACTAACGAATAAAGTATACAAAATAATATTTTGTTAAATAATTTACGGGATGACGGTAGCTAGGACCTTTAATGTGAAAGCAGACAGCTGCGTTAGTTTTCCTTGTTTCCTCCGCCCAACAGACGGAGGAGGTGTTTGTAACATGGCTGCCCCTGCGCTCTCTAGTCGGGCTGGGTCGGTGGGGAGCCTCGGCAGCAGCCCCACGGCTACCCCCGGTTCCTCCAACAACAACAACAAGAGCCTGCAAGCCTGCCCAGAGCTGGACTTCAGGTCCGGGTCCCGGGTGGACGAGCTAAACCGCCTCATCCAGGAGTTTAGCAAACATGACCAGCGTGAGTATGACGACCAGCGGGCTCTGGAGATCCACACGGCCAAGGACTTCATCTTCTCCATGCTTGGTGAGAACCATGGACAACAAGTCTCTCCGAATCTGCATCTGCTCAATTATTATGTAGTGCTCATGTGGTTGATATGGTGTAGAGCGGGTCGGGGGTTCGGGCTAGGGCTGCACCGGCAGCTGGACCCCCTCCAGGAACACTCAACATCAAGTCAGCTGTCTTCCACTTCATTTGACCCAATCCACACCTCGCTAAGCAGAGCTGGGGTAGACCACTCCTCTTTCACCCTGCTCTCACCCACATGAACCCCCTGCAGAGAGGCGAGGCCTGGCCAAGTGTACCCTCCACTACAGCGGTCTCCTCCATGTAGCCAGACCGATACCACTGGTGGCGACGAACGGAAGGGATGGGGGGCAGCATATTATTGAATTATCATTTCTCATCTTTATTAATCTATAGTGACCCAGGATCTAAAATGATACTATCATCATTACAACTGCAGTGACCTAGGATCTAATATTATACTATTATCATTTAGCATCATTATTCATAATGTATTTACCTAGGAAGTAAAACTATACTATCATCATTATTCATACTGTAGTGATATAGTAACTAACAGTATGCTATCATCATTATTAATACCGCGACCCGACCCCGGATAAGCGGTTTGAGGATGAGAATGAGGATTATTAATACTGTTCACCTAGGAACTAATATAGCATTATCATTTAGCATCATTATAAATACTGTAGTCACATAGGAAGTAATATTATTCTATTATCATTTAGCATCATTATTAATACTGTAGTAACCTAAGAACTCATATTATACTAATATCATTTAGTGTCATTAGTACTGAAGTAACCTAGGAACCAATTTTATACTATCATTATTAATACTGTAGTGACCTAGGAACTAATATTATAGCAGAATTATTCTAAATTGATACTGTAGTGAACTACAAACTAAAATGATACTATTATTGTTACTAACCAAGCAAACTCCCCTTACGGCTGCCCAACGAGAATTTGGAATTTCACCAACTCTGAATCTGGGTAAAACATGCCAGTAATCTAGTTGTATCCGTTTAAATGAGTACATCAAATAAATACATTCTTTGAAGTCTACATAACATCACTCTGTCTCTACTAAACCTTGACTAACTCTGCGTATCCAACCAATTGAACTATAAAATGCTACTGTATGTATATAACCCTGTATAAAACATCCAACCAATACAAGAAACATAAGCAGAATCAATATGAAAACCGAACCTGGTCCACAACTAATCTCTAAATGAATTCCAGTCCATTACCGGTCAGCTGTAAAAGGCTTTCTGAGAGCTCAGCGAAGATGATCTAACTAGGGAATAGCATTGAGACAGATGCTATACTGTTACTCTCTGCAGCTTCTCTGCTACTTACCCCATAATATTCCACTCTCAACTTAAGTTACATCTTTTCACTGATCATCACTAATACGATTATTACATCATAAATTAAAACTTATAATTAAATTAGGATTTAGTGTGTTATTTTGAGTCTGTTCAAAACCTGAACCTGAACTATTGTGTGTGTGTGTGTGTGTGTGTGTGTGTGTGTGTGTGTGTGTGGGGCATACACCATAGACCTCGGGTGTTAGTAAGGCACACACTTCTCACTGACTGTCCTCCAGGTTTGATGGGGTTGTCTGACCTCTACCTGTCTCTCCTGTAGGTATGGTTCAGAAGTTGGACCAGAAGTTGCCTGTGGCCAACGAGTACCTGCTGCTGTCAGGAGGGGTCCGGGAAGGCGTGGTGGACATGGACCTGGACGACCTGAGTGTCTACGCCCGGGGAACGGACTATGACATGGACTTCACCCTGCTGGTACCGGCACTCAAACTCCACGACCGGAACCAGCCCGTCACGCTGGACATGCGGCACTCGGCGCTGTGCCACTCCTGGCTGAGCCTGCGTCTGTTCGACGAGGGCACCATAGCCAGGTGGAAGGACTGCTGCACCGTGGTGGACCACATCAACGGAGCCACCAACTTCTTCTTCTCGCCCACGCTGGTGGCTGACTGGTTCTACCAGTCCATCTCGCTGGTGCTACTGGAGGTGCAGAAGAAGCCTCAGAGAGGCATGCCGCGGGTGGAGAAGGTGGAGCGCAATGGCACCATCATCTCCGTCATTCTGGGCGTGGGCAGCAGCCGCATGCTCTACGACATCGTGCCGGTGGTCTCCTTCAAGGGCTGGCCGGCCGTGGCCCAGAGCTGGCTCATGGAGAACCACTTCTGGGACGGAAAGATCACTGAGGAGGAGGTGATCAGTGGCTTCTACCTGCTGCCCGCCTCCTCCTTCAAGGGCCGCAAGGAGAACGAGTGGAGGCTGTCGTTCGCCCGCAGCGAGGTGCAGCTGAAGAAGTGCATCTCGTCCAGCCTGATGCAGGCGTACCAGGCCTGCAAGGCGCTGATCATCCAGCTGCTGTCGCGGCCTAAGGCGGTCAGCCCCTACCTGCTGCGCAGCCTCATGCTATGGGCCTGCGATCGCCTGCCCGCCCCCTACCTCTCACAGGAAGACTTCTCGGCCCATTTCCTGTTGGGGCTGATTGACGACCTGCAGCACTGCCTGCTCAACAAGATGTGCCCCAACTACTTCATCCCACAATGCAACATGCTGGAGCACCTCTCGGACGAGGCGGCCATGCTGCACGCGCGCAAGCTGTCGTCGGTGCGCTCCGACCCGGCCGAGCACCTGCGCTCCACCATCGAGCACGCCAAGGCCGCGAATCGCCTCAGCTCGGAGCTGCAGTGGCGCGGCGGGGGCAGCAACCCGCCCTCGCCGCAGTCGGACGCCGGCGGGGAGAGCCAGCCCGACGACCGGCTGGCCAAGAAGCTCCAGCAGCTGGTCACGGAGAACCCGGGGAAGTCCATCTCCGTCTTCATCAACCCCGACGACGTCACCAGGCCTCACTTCCGCATCGACGACAAGTTCTTCTAAGAACACGCGTTGCCACAACTCCCGTCCTCCTCTTCTCCTCTCCTTCTCCTCTCCTTCTCCTCTCCTCCTAGTGGCCTCTCCTCTAACTGGATGGATATTTTTTTATCTTTATTTTTTCACCAAGTGACGTTACATGATTGTTTTCCTTCTTTCCTTCCCTTGTCTTCTGTGTTCTAAGGTTCCTATGGGCCTTTACTGACTGGACGCTCAGCTTTGAAGCTGAAGGTTAAAAATAAAACTGTGTTTGTCATCGTCCAATCAGCGAGCTGGTTCCAGACACTAAGATGGCAGCTCAACAGGGCTTTTTTCCCCACAATGCTTTTAACTTAAATGTGAAATGTCCTGTGTTCCGAGTCTTAGAAGATACCCACGGTCTCTGACTAACCAAAACTGTTCAGAATCATTCATGTCCCACTAACTGATCATAAATATGTTTGAGTCCAGATTGGTGCTGGGCTATATGAGAGCTAAATGTAGCGCTAAATTAGCGCACCGGTGGGTTTCAGGTGAACTTGCCTCTCATTGGAATGTCTTACTGCTGAAAATAAGTACAGGTCAATAGATATGGCCTGACCAAGGCCCCCTTGCCAGGTTGGTCGATCGGTAGCTCACCCCTAGACAAATAGCTGGACAGCTGAGTAGCTAGGAAGCACATGTAAATATGGACTGTCCAAGGGGTGAAGGCTAGGTAGCTAGGAACCACATGTAAATATGGACTGACCAAGGGGTGAGGGCTAGGTAGCTAAGTAGTTACACTGCTAGGTAGAAAACTGACAATGTGTTGATTTATTCTTATTTTGCACAGAATGTAAAAAAAATTCTTTATCATGAATACCTCGCTCTTATGAAGAGGATTGTGTGTCAGTCTGATGACTAGTAACACTAAACCCGGCCGTTGACAGGTTCTCAATGTGGTACCAAGTAATACTACTACTTTTAAAGGTACAGGATGCAGTAGAACCCAGAGTAGGGACACCTGCACTAAGAGTATGGTTAGCTCCTCCAAGCTAACTGGCATCTTCTCTAATGGATGCTGTTGTCGTGTTTACACACTCCCTCCGTCCAACTGCTTCTAGAAAGAAGTGACCATGAGACCGTAACCATGGCTACAACTATCAGGGTTGGATCGGACTTCCTTCACTCCGTTTATTTTGTATCGTGTACTGCACCCTCCCGAAGTGCAATTAGTCACACCCTCCTTGTCACACACTCACCTCTACATGTTGCACTCCTCTTGTCTCTGTTGAAAACTTGGCTGGATTTGTTATTGTTGTCGTTTAGACGTGTGTCCACGTGAAGCTAGCTCCTCCCCAGCTCCGTGGTCTCCAGAGCTAGTTCTCCTGCGATAGATCTGGGGAGGGCTCTTCACCTTAGACACCTTAGTGGAGGAGGCCTCCGAGGAAGAACCCCTCACTGGGCACCCAAACATAAACATTTCTAACTTATGCTCACACTTAACCATCTCTGACTCCAACATATCTAAACATAACCATGTCTAATGTTGTAAATGTCATGTCATTTCACTTCTAAATACCTAGATGTAATCTAACCGTAACTCTACCCAGCCGGGGGAGACTAAAGGCAGGTCTCTGGTGGACACTGCCGTTTGGACACTGGCGCTGGCTAGTGGACAATGGCGAGTGGACACTAGAACTGGCTAGCTTATGCTAGGGGTTAGCTCCACTGATACGTTATACTGTTGTAAATAGCACTGGAAGAGTGTCACACTACAGAAACTTGACTAATAAAGACATTTGAACCATGGAGGCTCTGTCCTGCTTATTGTGCCCCGACCACCCCACTGTATTCATGCTAACTCCGCCTCCATCTGGATGAGAACCGCCCCCATTGGTAAGAACTGAGCCACATGAAAATAGAAAAACAATAAAAAGCAGAACACAGAGATGATGACGTGGTTTCTAATAAGTCGGATCAGCATGTTGTCTTTTCTAAACTTTCTTAACACACACCGTTACACTCCTTCCCCCCCCACCTCAATGTATTTTTAGCTCCTGTTGTCTCAGCGCTGTCACACACCTGCGCCCTGGAACTCCTGAGACCAGACACCTCACCACGTAAACACAGTACTGCTATAGTACTAACAGTACTACCACAGTATAACTACACCTCACCACGTAAACACAGTACTGCTATAGTACTCACAGTACTACCACAGTATAACTACACCTCACCACGTAAACACAGTACTGCTATAGTACTCACAGTACTACCACAGTATAACTACACCTCACCACGTAAACACAGTACTGCTATAGTACTCACAGTACTGCTATAGTACTAACAGCACTACCACAGTACAACTACACCTCACCACGTAAACACAGTACTGCTATAGTACTCACAGTACTGCTATAGAACTAACAGCACTACCACAGTACAGACAACCATCATCCCATAAACACAGTATTGCCATAGTACTAACAGTACTACCACAGTATAACTACATCTCATCATGTAAACACTACATAATAGTACTAACAGTACTACCACAGTGCCAGACAACCATCATCCCATAAACACAGTACTTCTATATTACTACAGTACTACCACAGTACAGACAACCATCATTCCATAAACACAGTACTTCTATAGTACTAACAGTACTACCACATTATAACTACAACCCATTGTAAACACTACTAGTACTACCTGTACTACCACAATACAGACACCTATCATCACATAAACACAGTACTACTATAGTACTACCACAGAACAGACACACCTCATCACTTAAACACAGTACTACTATAGTACTAACAGTACTACCACAGTATATACCTCATCACGTTAACCCACACAACCCTACTACTATAGCACATATATACCATAGTTATTATATAGTACTACTATAGTACAACTAAAGTACTATATTAGTACTGATATGGTAATACACTACAGGCAAACCTTGTCACTACAAATAAGCAAGGTACTGATATAATATAGGTCTACCTATATAAGGTATATTAGCTCTATAAGGTCTAGATCTATCAGGTCAGGTCTAGATCCATCATGTCTTTATAATTCTATAAGTTCCATAAGTTCTAGTCCTATAAGAGCTTCCTCCAGTGACGCGGTGATGACGTCACTCGTGTGTTCGCAACGAGCTGCAGCAGACACCACAGCGGGAGAGGACAGCAGCGGCGAGGCGCGCGGATACGGTACAGGTAGATGCACGAGCCGCAGAGACCGGCTGTTACCGAAACTCCCGCCAACGACAAATTACCGTCCGGAGAAGCAGGATACTGTGTTCGATACCGTATCGATACTGTTGATCATCACCAGCTGATTGAGTGGCTTGGCGAGTGTTGACCCTAAAGCTCCCGACGCAACCGGCTCGAGACAGACCCGCGGCATGGAGGGGAAAGATAAGGCACCGCGAGGTAAGACACAGAGGATGGAGACCCGGAGGGTGGAGACCCAGAGGGGGGAGACACAGATGGAGGGATGGATGGAGGGCTGAAGTCACGGAGGGTTGCCCGACTTTGGTAGGGATGGATGGAGGGATGAAGATAAGGTGGGATGGATGGATGGAGGGGGGAAGACGCTTAGCCTGGTGGGATGGATGGAGGGGTGGGTGGTGTGTCGTCGCGGGGTCGGGGCAGTGGGCTGCGCGGTGCGGCGCTATGCGGTAGTGGGAGCGGTGCGCAGGACGGGCCGCGTGCCGCTCACACGCACTGTTGCAGCGGAGAGTTGAGGTGTGGTTATTATGGGATGGCGGTGTTTACGGGGTTTATTTTGAAGGGGGAAGAGATCGATTGGTAGTACTCCGCGAGACGGAAAATAACCTGATGCAGCAAAATAGAGAGAGATGGAGCGAGAGATGGAGGGAGAGAGGGAGCAAGAGAAGGAGAGAGAGATAGACTGAGACTGGCAAAAGGCAAGATGGCAGACAGACTGTCAGACAGACAGATTGGGTAGAGAGACAGGGATAAGATGGGGTAGCCCGACACTCAGACAGGCAAGTTATGGGTTGGGGGGGAGAGGGAGAGAGAGAGAGAGGGGGAGAGGGGGATGGAGAGAGAGAGAGATGGTTACAACTTGAGGAGGTTTAACAACATCGTAGAGCATGCTGCGTTATCAACACACCCTGACAGGAAGTGGTGAAGTCCTAGCCCTGCATCATGTTGTCAGGATGAAAAACGTTTTGATAAATGTTATCTATTGGTCAATGGTATTTATTTTGTTAATGATATTTATTGGTCATTGGTGTTTATTGGTCGATAGTATTGTCTTGAGATAGATGTGAGGAAGTTGGTGAAAGGCAGACATCGTGCTATGAGTGTCTGGTTGCTGGGAGATTGTGTTGCTTTAAGAGTAAGCAACCATTCGCATCAAGCTAAAGCGCTGTGACATCACCTGGGACATCACCTGGGACAACAGAACCCAGAGGTCAGGGAAGTCCGTCCCCTCCCGGATCCTTCCCATAAATCCTGTATTCACGGCAGAAAAAAACTAAAACAAACTTCCACTCTTACCCTCCATTATTACAGATCCTCGTTTTGGGGCTGTCTTCACTGCTTATAAGTAAAAAATATACTTTATCAAATATATGTCTTCACTGATTAGTCAGTTGGTAAAACTTTGACATTGGTCTTAATATTAATGGCAGCAGTATTAGTCAAGGGATCAGAAAGACCTTAATCGTAGAAACATGAACTCTTTAAGTCCAGGAGGACCCTTGGGGGGGGGGGGGGGTCCAGTCACAAGCTGGGTCCACCCCACTCTGGGGTCACTCGAGTTATCAACAGTCAAACGGAATACATATGATAGATAACACTACATCGTTCTCCGGTATTTTGGTGGCCGGTAAACACTTCAAAATTAGATTTAAATTATAAAATGCAATCTTTCCACATTCAAACAACTCCTTTCCTGACTCAACGGACCACACTTCTAACTCTTCTTACCCTGACCTCACTCATAACTCCTCCTCTCTTACACTGACCTCACTCATAACTCCTCCTCCTTCCTACCCTGACCTCACTCATAACTCCTCCTCTCTTATTCTGACCTCACTCATAAGTCCTTCCTTACTTTGACCGCAATCATCACTCCTCCCCCTTCCTTTTCACTAAATTCCTTCAGTAGTGTGCCGAAATTGGCCAGATAGCTACAGTCTGGAGAACATCCACCTTAATACCCATCCCAAAATCAAAAAAAGCCCAAGGAACTGAATAAATTCTCTTCGGCCTCTAGCATAAGCAGCCGACTTGCGACCATATTGTTTCAGCTACTTGCTCCTTATTCTGAATTCCCAGATAAACTTTTGGTGTTGCTCTTAGTTTATGGACGTGTGTCCAACATCAAGGTCTCAAGACTCACCCCAGGGTTGCTTTTTATTATGTATACAGATAAACATCTCAAGAGGGTAGCCACTCTGTTTAATTCTCTGAAGACACCGCCCTATTGTCTCCTCTCCAAGGGTCGGAGTCAGATCATGGTTATCCCCTACCTGCCTTCATCAAATGATGTGATGATAACTTCCTTGACCTTATGGGTCAAAAAACAAACTATTAAATTATACTAGTATAGAGTAATAGCAAAAAATGTAAAGCCAGCATTATACATGGCGAGGATGTTGAAATGTGCGAACCTTATAAGTAACTAGGAACGATGTTTGACTCTTAACTAAAATTTGATGTAAGCACAGAATCTGTTGTCAAGGATGGACAACAAAGATTTCACTTAATGCAAATGCGCAACTCTTTTTGTGTCTCCAAAACATTCTTGCAATTTGTATCAATCATTCATTGAAAGTCTTCTAACACGTTCATTTATTTGTTGGTTTGATTGGATGTTCTTGAAGAACAAGTATAGCTTAAATTGCGTCGTCAAAGTCTGCTCCAAGATAATGGTTGCCAAGCAAAGAGACGTGCATTCCCTATGACCCTGACACTGTATGTAACCGTAGACACTGTATATGACCATGAGACTGTATGTGACCCAAAAACTGCATATGATCACACACTGTAGAGGACCACGACACTGTAAAGGGCCGTGTCACTGTCACAGGGAATGACCCAGACACTAATTATGACGAGACACTCTATGTGACCCCAACACCTTTTTAGTTCCAGTGCGACCCTGATAAAAACCTTCGTAACGAGCACTTCTGATGGTGCTGCTAAGATACCGGTAGAGTGAGTGCCTCCGAATGCCATGGTGTCAATCAGACACTGTCTGTTGCTACGTAGCATTAGCCAGGCAGAGGGACAAGGAAATGTGAGCCAAACAGACTCGATGTTTGTTTTGACGAGCTTATATTGATTCTGGAGCCAAACGATCTGTTTGTTGTCTCGGTCTTATTCCTGGGCTAAACACCCACACTCACACCCACCCTCACACAAACACACACACACACATATCACATATCAATATTTCCATATCATCAACAAGCAACACATACTGTTTATTCTCAATCAGCCCAGCGTTCAATTGTACGACCAAGTTAGCGCTTGACCAAGTTAGCCAAAATCAATTGAAGCAGAGAAGTCAAATTATGTCAGTTAATTGATGGTAAGATACACCAGGCCAGCTTCTCCAACTTAAGATATGTTGGTATGTATTTTCCCTTCTCTCGTTACGAACTGTGAATCTCCATACAACACAACGTCATCCTGAATGTTTCAGAGCTTACAGTTTTCAGAGGTTTCCTTTTTCAGTTTTACAATTCGAGTCAAACATGGACGAAGGGTAAACAAACTCCTAATGTAGCTGTGAAGCATTGTGGCTGATGATGTATTGAGATTCACTTTTCGCCTGCTCTTACTGAAAGCGCTAATCTGTATTATCTGCTTCCATTGATTCTGGCGGACTTGGACAACGCTAACGCTGTCTAATCACGCTCAGGGCTGAATGGGAAATACATGGGACGGTGTTTCTCGTTTAAGTATGTGGTAAATAACTCCCCAAAAAGTATATTTCTTTCAGCCTCCTCCCTGCACCCCTACCTCGTACCCCCTAAACCCAAACAAACCTCCTCCTTTCACACACCGACCTCCTGCCTACCCCCACCTCCCTTCAAACCCCTACCTCCTCCATCCTGTCCCCTCCATCCTACCCCCTGCCCCCTCCATCCTGTCCCCTACATCCCTTCCTCCTACCTCCTCCATCCTATCACCTCCATCCCTTCCTCCTACCTCCTCCATCCTATCACCTCCATCCCTTCCTCCTACCTCCTCAATCCTGTCCCCTCCATCCCTTCCCTCTACCTCCTCCATCCTACCCCCTACCCCCTCCATCCTGTCCCCTCCATCCCTTCCCTCTACCTCCTCCATCCTACCCCCTACCCCCTCCATCCTGTCCCCTCCATCCCTTCCCTCTACCTCCTCCATCCTACCCCCTACCCCCTCCATCCTGTCCCCTCCATCCCTTCCCTCTACCTCCTCCATCCTACCCCCTACCCCCTCCATCTTGTCCCCTCCATCCCTTCCCTCTACCTCCTCCATCCTACCCCCTACCCCCTCCATCCTGTCCCCTCCATCCCTTCCCTCTACCTCCTTCACCCTATCTCCTATCTCCTCCCGCCGAGCATGGCTCCAGAGACACTAATTACTTATCGCTGATACTAACTTCCAACTACTAAATGCATCAGTCCGCTAAGAGCTTAGAGTGCAGCAGCGGAGGCTCTTCTCTGCACATCGATAACTCCATCAAGGGGGGGGGGGGAGGGAGGTATGGGGGACGGATCGCGGCCTGAGTAGAGTGAACACTTGTTTCCATGCCAATAAAGCTTTCACAATTGAACTGAGAGTGAGAGAGACAGACAGCATCCCACTGAATTATTTACAATTACACCCTTTCTAAATAGACCAAACACTCATACACAGACACACTGTGTCACACTGACACAGCGTACATGTTGAGGTGGTCTAGCTAACAGTAGTATCAGTGTAGTTAAGGTGACTGCAGTTTGAAGGGGTGACTATATGTGGGGGACAGAGTTTTAGGGCAGCAGAAGCTGAGGAGGTAGAGCGGGTTGACTTGTAACCGGAAGGTTGCTAGTTCGAACCACGGCTCCTCCTAGAGTGACGAGGTATCCCTGAGAAAGACACCTAACCCTAACCCTGACCCCACTGGATGGATGGATGGATGGATGGATAAATGGATAGGCAGACAGACATGTATGTGGTAAATGGATGTCAGGAAGCTCTTAGAGCTGCTCTCAGCCCATTATGTTATTAATATTTCATATTTCATATGAACATCCTGTGGAATGGATATTAATGGTGGACTGCAGACATGTTGGGGTGTCTGGATGGTGTTGTGTTGCTGTGTTTTTGTTGTGTTGTTATATTGCTTTGTTGTGTTTTTGTTTAGTGTTCTGATGAATGTGTGTGTGTGTGTGTGTGTGTGTGTGTGTGTGTGTGATATAAATACAATGAGATTGAGTCGCCTCAGCACAGGGTCTACTTTTATTTTTATTTGATTCAGCACATCTTATTTCTGCTGGATGTGCTATGACTATGGGTTTGTTTCTGCTGACAAATTTTATTGAGTTAGGCTATGGGTTAGTTTCTTCCGACTAGCTTTATTAAGTAGGACTTTGAGTTTGTTTCTGCTGACTAGTTTTGTTAAGTAGGACTATTGGTTGGTTTCTGCTGACTAGTTTTATTAAGTTGGAGAACTGGTTATTTTCTGTTGACTAGTTTTGTTAAGTAGGACTATGGGTTAATTTCTGTTGACGTTTGTTTAGATGTGTATTTGTGTGCTGTTTCTGATCGAATGTGATTTCAACGTTGGTAAAAGATTAGCTTCTGCTGTTGATGTAGCACACAGGAGCACAAACATAAGCGCTCCTGTGTGTTCATGGTGTGTGTGTGTGTGTGTGTGTGTGTGTCTTAAATAAACAAACACACACAAACACACACACGCTAGATAGGGTAAGGGTTGTCAGAGAGTTGTTGAGAGCAGGTGTCGCCATTCCTCTCCTCCCACGTTGCATTAGTCAAACAACCTGTTGATGTCATAAAATAAACTAATCAATAGAGAGAGTACTGCATAACTTCTCTGTGACTCAATAGTGCTTGTCTCTACCCCTGGTTTGTTAGAATAGCTCCCTCTCTCTCTCTCTCTCTCTCTCTCTCTCTCTCTCTCTCTCTCTCTCTCTGGGGAAGGTTGTACTGGATGTTTCCTTGGGATGGAGGGACATTGAAGAGGTGTCATTTCCTGTCTGATCATTAAGGGATGTCACGTGATGACGTGTGACATCAAATTAATATTCATAGACAATGAGAGGTGGGGGAGAGCTGACCTACATTGTGATTGGCTGAATGAGACCTACTTCAGGACCAATGGGTGTGTTATCATAAAAACATCTCATCCTTCTAGGTTCTTTATTTTTAAACCAAACATCTGAAAGATTTTTGCGCGAGCTGGAATATGCCCTCACTCTGAAACATTCAGAACTATTTATACTTTATCTTCTCAAACACCTATCTCTCTCTTTCTATCTCTTTCTTTCTCTCTCTCTCTCTCTCTCTCTCTCTCTCTCTCTCTCTCTCCCTCTCTATCTATCTCTCTCTCTCTCTCTCTCTCTCGTCTTCCTCTCGCATTCACACTTTTTCTGTCTATCTCCCACCTCTCTCTCCCTCTCTCTCTCCCTCTGTCTCTCTCCCTCTCTCTCCTTCTCCCTCTCCCTCCCTCTCTCTCTCTCTCCCTCTCTGACTCTCTCCTTCTCTCTCCCTCTGTCTCTCTCCCTCTCTCTCTCTCTCTCTCCCTCCCTCTCTATCTGGGAGTGATTGTGGTGCGGAGAGGGAGTAGAGCTGTGTTTGGTCGTTTGGCATCAGAACTTCCATCTCTCCTGCCTTGCTCAGAGACCCGTGTCGCTGAGGTGTGTCTCTCTCAGCGTCCCGCTGTGTCTGTACCGTGCTGCTCTCCTGTCGTCCTTCAAGTGGGTTCCATGGCGGCTCTCTGGAGGCTGAAGATCTGAGGAAGAGGCATGAGGCACGGCGCCGTGCCAAGGCGCCCGCTCCGGGATCTTAACCTGCAGCTCTGTGCAAGAGGACCTTGACCAACCATAAACCTCTCCTCCCACACTCCATCTTAATCTCTTCAACTCCCTCATCAGCCACCCCTCCCCCATAACCTTTACCCATCACCACCCCGTCACCACCTCCTCCCCATCACCTCCCCCATAACCACCCCGCCACCGCTTTCTCTATCCAACTCCCCCTCCTCCACCACCACCTCCTCCTCCACCACCACCTCCTCCTCCACCACCACCTCCTCCTCCACCACCACCACCTCCTCCTCCACCACCACCTCCTCCTCCACCACCACCTCCTCCTCCACCACCACCTCCTCCACCTCCACCACCTCCTCCTCCACCACCACCTCCTCCTCCTCCACCACCACCTCCTCCTCCACCACCACCTCCTACCCCACCACCACCTCCTCCTCCACCACCACCTCCTCCTCCTCCACCACCACCTTCTCCTCCTCCACCACCTCCTCCTCCACCACCACCTCCTCCTCCTCCACCACCACCTTCTCCTCCTCCACCACCTCCTCCTCCACCACCACCTCCTCCTCCTCCACCACCACCTCCTCCTCCACCACCACCACCTCCCCCATCTGCGCCTCCTCCCCCCCTCCTCTCCCACCCGCTACATACCTGCTGGTCCTAGCAGACCCCTGCTGGTCAGTTCAGCCAGACCCCTGCTGATCACCTCCTGTCTGACTGGACATCTGAGCCATGGCAGGTTGTTTGGACTACTTTCTCCGAACGTGGGCCAGGTAGTGGGTCAATCAGCGCCGGCGATGTGTGCTGTGATTGGTCAGTGAAGCTGATCCAAGATGGCAGCCGCCATCGCCAGCTCCCTGATTCGTCAGAAGCGGCAGGCGCGGGAGGCGAGCGGGGAGAAGGTGGTGAGCGGGAAGAGGAGGTCCTCCCCCAGTAAGGAGAAGCGGTGTGGGAGGCATCTCCTCACCCTGCTCTCCAATGCCCACTTCTGCTCCCACAAGAAGAAACCTGTCCACCGAAAACCAGGTAGGTTCTGATTGGCTGCTGAGCCCTGGCCTGTTGCCAGGTGGGGTCTGATTGGCTTTTGAGCCCTGTCCTGCTGCCAGGTGGAGTCTGATTGGCTGCTGAGCCCTGGCCTGCTGCCAGGTGGATTGTGATTGGGTCTGAGCACTGGCCTGCTGTCAGGTGGTTTCTGATTGGCTGCTGAGCCCTGGCTTGCTTTCTGATGGCTGGTCTGGTGGCTAGTTCTGCTAGTTCTGATGGCTAGTTCTTGATAGCTTTAAGTTAGTCAGAATAGTGGGCCTGTCTGACTGTCTGTCTGTCTGTCTGTCTACCTGCCTATCGGTCTGTCTGTGTGTCCCGGCTCTCTGCTCCATTTAGTTTCAGTCTATTTCTGAGGTGATATGGCCCAAATTATCATCACTGGCGCTGAACACCAGCCCTCTAACTCCTCCCCTTTATCACCACCCCTCTATCACCAGCCCTCTAACTCCTCCCCTTTATCACCACCCCTCTATCACCAGCCCTCTACCTCCTCCCCTTTATCACCACCCCTCTAACACCAGCCCTCTAACTCCTCCCCTTTATCACCACCCCTCTAACACCAGCCCTCTAACTCCTCCCCTTTATCACCACCCCTCTAACACCAGCCCTCTAACTCCTCCCCTTTATCACCACCCCTCTAACACCAGCCCTCTAACTCCTCCCCTTTATCACCACCCCTCTAACACCAGCCCTCTACCTCCTCCCCTTTATCACCACCCCTCTAACACCAGCCCTCTAACTCCTCCCCTTTATCACCACCCCTCTATCGCCAGCCCTCTAACTCCTCCCCTTTATCACCACCCCTCTATCACCAGCCCTCTAACTCCTCCCCTTTATCAACACCCCTCTAACACTAGCCCTCTAACTCCTCCCCTCTATCACCAGCCCTCTAACTCCTCCAACACCACCTTGTCCAAGTCAAGGGCCCTTACCCTAGCCTGTGTGTGTGTTTGTGTGTCACAGAGCAGCTGAAGGGGATCGTAACACGGCTCTTCAGTGAACACGGCTTCTACCTCCAGATGCAGCCCGACGGAACCGTGGGCGGCAGCAAGGACGAGAACAGTGACTTCAGTCAGTCCTCCTGTTCACTCTTTATAAACTAACTAACTAACTAACACTGTTCAATCTCTAGAAACAAACACTGTTCACTCTTTAGCAACAAACACTGTTCACTCTTTAGCAACAAACACTGTTCACTCTTTAGAAACAAACGCTGTTCACTCTTTAGAAACAAACAACGTTCACTCTTTAGAAACAAACGCCGTTCACTCTTTAGAAACAAACACTGTTCACTCTTTAGAAACAAACACTGTTCACTCTTTAGAAACAAACACTGTTCACTCTTTAGAAACAAACACTGTTCACGCTTTAGAAACAAACGCTGTTCACTCTTTAGAAACAAACGCTGTTCACTCTTAACAAAGTATCACTGTTTACTCTTTATAAACAAACATTGTACTCTTTAGAAACAAACACTGTTCACTCTTTAGAAACAAACAAACTAAAACTGTTTACTCTTTATAAACAAACCCTGTTCACTCTTTTAACAAACTAACTAACCAACTAACACTGTTAACTCTCATAAACAAAAGCTGTTTACTCTTTATAAACAAACACTGTTCACTCTTTATAAACAAACAAACAAATTAACACTGTTTACTCTTTATAAACCAACACTGTTTACTCTTTATAAACAAACACTGTTCACTCTTTATAAGCAAACAAACAAACGCTGTTTACTCTTCACAAACAAACACTGTTCACTCTTTATAAACAAACAAACTAATTAACACTGTTTACTCTTTATAAAGCAACACTGTTTACACTTCATTAACAAACACTGTTTACTCTTTATAAACATACCTGTCTCTTTATTTCTCTACCTGTCTTATTGTCTGTCTGACTACCTGTCTACATATCTCCCTCTCTACCTGCATCTACATATCTCCCTCTCTACCTGTCTGTGTGTCTACCTGTCTCTCTCCCTCTCTACCTGTCTGTGTGTCTACCTGTTTCTCTGTCTCTCTACATGTCTGTGTGTCTACCTGTCTCTCTACCTGTTTTTGTGTGTATGTGTCTGTCTAGCTGTCTCTCTACCTGTCTCCCTTTCTACCTGTCTGTCTATCTACCTAAATCTCTGTCTCTATACCTGTGTTCCTGTGTAGCTCTCTTCAACCTGATCCCGGTGGGTCTGAGGGTGGTGGCTATGCAAGGTGTGAAGGCTGGGCTCTATCTGGCCATGAATGGAGAGGGCTACCTGTACACCTCGGTGAGATATACACACACACACACACACACACACACGCACGCACGCACGCACACACACCCACACACACACACAAACACAGTGTCATGGATCCCGCCAGTAAGGCCTCCTTCACAACTCAGGTTTAGAAATGAGTTGACCCTTATGTTCCTGAGACGGCCCTCCGGCCCTGAGGACACAGCCTTTCCTTATCCTGGTCCCCACTCCGACGGCTTAAGAGTATATCTCCCCCTTTGTCCTTTGCATGGTTTAAACCTTATTCAGGCAAGAGCAAAGGGACCTCCTATATATACGCAAAGCGTATATAGAAAAAGACCTATATCCTTTTGTTAATTTTTTTCCTTTTTGTAAGGGTATATATACTTTAAACAAAGCTTATGTATCACCATGAAACAGATGTGTTCGTTAGGTAGGCTTTATTTACCCTTGGATTTTTAACCCTTTTGTAAACTTGAACTTCCGGATGATTTGTTCATTCCGGTGTGGGTTTAAAAAATTATCTTTTTATATGAAACCAGCCCTCCGTAGTCAATCTGGTACACATAATGATGTATTAATTGTATAAATGTATTATAAAATTGTAAATATATTTCTCTCCCTCTTTCTCCCCCCCTCTCTATCCCTCTCTATTCCTCTCTCCCTCCCTCCCAGGATATCTTCACAGCAGAGTGTAAGTTCAAGGAGTCGGTGTTTGAGAACTACTACGTTATCTACTCCTCCACGCTGTACCGGCAGCATGAGTCCGGGCGCGCTTGGTTCCTGGGCATCAACAAGGACGGAGGCATCATGAAGGGGAACCGAGTGAAGAAGACCAAACCCTCCTCCCACTTTGTACCACGGCCCATCGAAGGTCCACACGCACACATACACACACACACACACACACACACACACACACACACACACACACACACACACACACAGGCCCGCACACCAACAAACACACACACACACACACACACACACACACACACACACACACACACACACACACACTCACTCACACAGACACACACACGCACACTATATAGATATCTTTATATATAAATAGATATATATAGATGTATGCAATCATACTTTTAATACATACAAAGTCCCCACATTTAACTGTGTGTGTGTGTGTGCGTGTTTGTTGGTGTGCGGGCCTGTGTGTGTGTGTGTGTGTTTGTTGGTGTGCGGGCCTGTGTGTGTGCGTGTGTGTGTGTGTTTGTTGGTGTGCGGGCCTGTGTGTGTGTGTGTGTGTGTGTTTGTTGGTGTGCGGGCCTGTGTGTGTGTAGTGTGCATGTACAAGGAACCGTCCCTCCATGAGATTGAGGGACGTCTTAAGGACTCGGAGCTGAACATGGAGGAGGGCGAGAAGGGAGGCGAGGAGGAGGACGGGGAGAAGGGAGGACAACAGGAGCTGCAGCAGGAGGACTCTACCCGGCAGGAGGCCTCGTAGCCCACAGCACCTCCCCGCCACACGCACACCACAACCACCACCCCGGTTAACATGTTGGCAACCACGTGGTTACCATGACGACAACAACAACAACCACAGCTACCGTGACGACCATCACCCCCCCGTTTACCATGACAAAGACCACCGCTGTACCATGACAACAACCACCACCGTGGTTCCCACTGTTGCCATGAAAAAAAAAGCCACAACGGTTACCATGACGATGACAAACACCACGGTTACCACCTTAACCATGGCAACAACCCCTCCATGTTTACCATGACAACACTGCCACCACCGTTAGAAACGTTACCATAAAGACAGCCGCCACCTCCATGTTTACCGCCTTGGCCATGACAACAGTGTCAACCAGAATTACCACGATTACCATGACAACCACCGCCATTACCATTACTATAACATTATGATGACACAGACGACAGCAGCCAATATGGTAACCATGACAACAAAAGCCACAAATGTTACCATGGTTACCATGACTACCATTACCATGACGACTGCCACCCCATGACCCGTCAGCGACAAAACACAAATTAAAAGCAAAAATGAAGAAAAAAAATCTTCTTGCCTGTGCTCAAATGTTTAAAAAAAAAGTGGAATTAATTTTATTTTGAGGAAAGTAAGAAGAACTTTGATCACATTTTATGCAAAAGCCCTGGTGAGACCACCCATCATCACCATGACGACGGAGTGAGAACTTGAAGCCATGTTAGGTCCCAAACTGCACTTTCTCCCCCACTACTAGATGTTGTACAATATGTATTCTAATAGACCCTCACCATCATCTCTCATTGGGGTTAGGGGTCGGGGTTCCCAGATATAAAAGGGGGGGGGGTTAGCAGACACTGCCTATATAACTGAATGGTGGGGGGGGGGGGGGGGGGGGGGGGGTAAGTACTGTGTTGAACTAGGAGATGATGTGTAGTCACCCTTCTAGACCAGAGTCGACACCTTTAAAACCTGGAGACCTAGACCACGCTAGGCTTTAAACATGAGGACCTAGACCGAGAGAGACCTTTAAACCTGTCGACCTAGACTAAAATAGACCATGAGACCCAGACCCAACTAGACCTTGACAAAGCTGACCAGTTAGACCCAGCTTTAGAGCTAGGCCAGCTAGACCCAGCTTCAGACCCAGACCCAGCTTCAGACCCAGACCCAGCTTTAGACATAGACCCAGCTTCAGACCCAGACCCAGCTTCAGACCCAGACCCAGCTTCAGACAGACCCAGCTTCAGACCCAGACCCAGCTTTAGACATAGACCCAGCTTCAGGCAGACCCAGCTTCAGACCCAGACCCAGCTTTAGACATAGACCCAGTTTCAGACAGACCCAGCTTTAGACAGACCTAGCTTCAGACAGACCCAGCTTCAGACAGACCCAGCTTCAGACAGACCCAGCTTCAGACCCAGACCCAGCTTCAGACCCAGACCCAGCTTCAGACAGACCCAGCTTTAGACATAGACCCAGCTTTAGACAGACCCAGCTTCAGACCCAGACCCAGCTTTAGACATAGACCCAGTTTCAGACAGACCCAGCTTTAGACAGACCTAGCTTCAGACAGACCCAGCTTCAGACAGACCCAGCTTCAGACAGACCCAGCTTCAGACCCAGACCCAGCTTCAGACCCAGACCCAGCTTCAGACAGACCCAGCTTCAGACAGACCCAGCTTTAGACATAGACCCAGCTTCAGACAGACCCAGCTTTAGACATAGACCCAGCTTCAGACAGACCCAGCTTTAGACATAGACCCAGCTTCAGACCCAAACCCAGCTTCAGACAGACCCAGCTTCAGACAGACCCAGCTTCAGAAACCAGACCCAGCTTTAGACAGACCCAGCTCTCGACTGAGCCAAAAACTTTAGAACTTTGAGGCGCCTACGCATGAAGAGCTTTCAGCGTTGTCAGCCTGGCCAGCATGGCCGGTTGAGCTAGCCCAACCTGACATTGACACTGCCCTAAGGGAAGAGGTGAGCTTGGATTCCCCACTTTGATGCTGCGCTCAAAGTTTAAACGACTTAAACTCTGACCAGCTGGACTCTGAAGAGCGTCCAATCAGAAGACTGCTTCATTTGATGTTCCAAAACATAGAATCTCAATGCTAATGAATGCTTTATGAGTCCAAAGGGGTGAGCACCCGACTGCTGGCTGGCTCGATTGTAAAGGCCCAACTTGGACGCTCATCATGTGTTGACCACAATAGACCTAGATCAAGCTTTAGACCTCTAGACCTAGACCAAGCTAGACCTTTAGAGCTAGACCCAGTTTTAGACCTTTAGATTCTCACGGTCTGTAGTGGACAGTAGGTATAAACCGGCCATCAGGGGCCGGAGACTCGGACAGTAGGTGTGGTCCCTTGCTACAACCACACAACAGGAAGTTGTCGTGGCGACAGGGCCGTCCTTCCTGGGGTCTTTCTGAGACGTCAGGGCAGAGAGGTCGGAGGTCATGGAGGGTGACTATCAGTCCCTAGTTGATGTGTTTTAATTTCATTGGTCACCGAGTTACGAATGAATGAACCAATCAAAAGCCAGGTCTTACTGCCTCTGAGATCGTCTTCCAATAGGAACCGTATGAGGGGGAGGGATGGGAGGAACCCGATATTCACTTTACTTTCTCCCCAGGGGGTCTGAGGCCTCAATCTGCAGCAGCCAATAGGAGCAGAGCGCAATACAATTAGAATGTTTCGAGGTCTTATGCCACTCCCCTCCCTCACCCCATGAAGCACTGCCGCCCCAACCATGTGATGATGTCATAATCAGGCGACGCGTGTGGTATTTTTGTTGCTTCTGAGAAATCATTTCATAACTGCAGCAGGAAGACAAAGAAAATAAACAACAAATAAAACCAACGAGCACTGCCCATTCCTCTCTGATCATATCCTGAAGGGGTGCCATAAAAGTTTATCTCTAGGTCTAGAATAAAATATATTACATATCTCATCCATTATTATATGGTCTACAATATTATATATTGATTATATTATACATTATGTATGATATCAAACATTATTATTAGGTCTGACTACAATATTATACATTATTCTTATTATAAATTATATATTATATTTTCATATATATTGCACATTATTGTTATTGTTGTACATTACTGGGTCTAGAATATTATGCATTATACACAACAACTGAGAGTGTTACTCATTGTTTCCTGTTTCATTACGTATATATTATAATATTAGTTATAGTAGTCATTTATCCAGGAGATATTGCTTGCTGTTATATTATAAGTGAAATTATATTATAGTTATATTATTTATATCTACTAGATATATATCTATTACATATTATACATATCTACTAGATATTTATAATGTTATAATACAAGTCATGTTATATTTCTAGTCCAATTATTTTTGTGTTATTTACCAATAGATGACAAAGTTTTGATTAAAGAATACAATACATTCACTAAGAATATAAGTTAAACTACAATATTTATTATATTATATTGTTAAAGTTATTTCTCCACTAGATGTACGTGTTATATTGTATAGTAAGTTACGTTACACTATTGGTGTAATTTGACCACTAGATCACACCTATTACCGTTTATGCTATATATTTATTAATTTATATATAGTATATACATTCTCCTTTCGGGATGAAAAAAATAGCATATGCCTGTATCTATATGCGTAGGTGTTTTGTTTTGTTCCAATAGTTCATAAACACGTCATCTTGCAGCGAAACGCCATAATGACACACACGCACGCACACGCACGCACACACGCAAACACACGTACACACACGCAGATGTGCAGTGGCGGGGGGCGGAGCCTTGACCGAAATCCAAGACGTTAACTTCCAATAAATATCAAACTCTGCAGATATTCAACACCAATCTTGATCCCCTCCACGTTCACTCTGTTTCCACGACCGAACAAGTGACGCATGTAAACACAAACCCAACCACTTTCACAGAGAACATCGTCCCGGGCCAGGCTCGGCGCGTAGACACAAGTACCCGTGGAGAACACGGGACCAGATGAGTGCGTCCTGAGCTTATGAAGTTGGCCCGAATCCAGGCTCCCCAGGAGCCGACCTCTGGAAGCAGACCGGTCCGGGAGCGAAGCGTTACCGGGCCCTACAGCATGTGAGTGTGACTAAAACCCGCTGCCAGTTCATAAGGTTCACAGCATGTTGGACCTCCCAGCGGAACAGCCTTCACCCAGAACCGGTACCACTCAAACCGGATCTTTAAAACGGGCTTACTAGAACGGTATAACAGTGTCAATACAGTGTTCGAGGTACTTATTAATGTAACGTTATTCACCGAATCAAGAACTGTAATGTCTTTTTTTAATTATGGAATCACCGTGTCTAGGACTGTGATAGCGGTATTAATTAATGTAATCACCGTATCTAGAGCTGTAATAGCAGTATTTACTAACGTATTCACAGTATCTAGAACTGTACAAGTGGTGTGTAATAACGTATACACCGTATCTAGAACCGTGAAAGTAGTACATATTAAAATGTTCATCGTATCTTATGTGTTATTTATTAACGTGTTGACGTATCTAAATCCGTATGGGTGATTGCGACCACCTTCTCCTTGGCGGCCCCTCCCCTAATGGGCGGTCTTACAACCATCCTGCTCAGCAGAAAGCTTCAATGAACACCCTCCACCTCTTCTTCCTTGTCATCTTCTAGTGATCTGAGGGCTCCTCCTAACCTCAGTATGGATCAATTCAGTACAGATTGAATACGTCTCTCTGTCGAAGGTTTAATGGAGCAGGTTGCATAGCGCTGCGTGCACATGAGCCAGTAACCCCACCACACATAGCTTCCTGTCAGTCCACCTCTCTGTCCCTGTTTTATCCATGTATCTATATCCATATATGTCATTACTGACAACGTCCAGTCAACCAACAGGACGTTGTTTTACTTTTTAATCAAAACCCAAACCTGTCTCTAGAGCGGTGTTCATCACTTTCTCTCTCTCTCTCTCTCTCTCTCTCTCTCTCTCTAGGTCAATGTTCATCATTTTCTTCTTGTGTTTCTCGGCCACCGCTGGTGAAGACTCTACTGCTATGACTACATCCAGCGACCAATCAGGTTTGCGACAGTTCTTACAGATGGGCTGTGATTGGTGAAATTTGGGGCTTTTTTCACTAACAACCACATTTTAACTGTGAAGGTCCTAATGATATATGTTGTGTGGAGATGATACGTTTAGGTTAGAGAGGGTTAGTTTAGGTATTAAGTGAGAGATGGTTAGTTTAGGTAGATGGTTAGACGGTTTAAATGTGTGCGTAGGTCTGACTCTCTTTGGCCAAGTGACTTTAACCTCTTCAACAGATCCGTTATCCTATTAGTTTTGCCTGCAAAATCTTATCACCTTGTTCTCATACAACGCGAAAATCCCCTTAGATAACCATCACACACACACACACACGCACACACGCACACACACACACTAGGATATGGTTAGCGGTTGTTAATGTTAATGTTATAGTCACTCCTCCTCTCCTCTCCTCCCCTCTTATCTCTCCTCCAATCAGAGCTCCTTTGTCATGACTGGGGGAGGAGCGGGGAGGCGGTGCGTGTTATAAACGGAGAAGCTGGTTGGCTGTTCTGTCCCCTTTTCTCCCACCCAACGCTCTACAACTACAGCTCCGCCTACAGCAGTGGTCTCTCCCTCTTCTGGTACCACCTCCCCCCTGAACAGGACCTGGAGCGTCCAATCAAATACAGGTACACTTTGAAGCATGTCTGTTGTTTGTATTGTGCATCGTGTGTGTCGTATGTGTATTTATTGTGTGTCTGTTGTGTAGCCAGAGGGTGAGTAAGGATAGAGAAAGACTGTGGTTTCAACCAGCCAACGAATACGACACCGGACAGTACATCTGCATGTTACGGTACGTATACTACTGGTACTACAACAGTACTGCTAGTATTAATACTACAGTGCATCTGTATGTTAGGGTACGTATACTACTGGTACTACAACAGTACTGCTAGTATTAATACTACAGTGCATCTATATGTTAGGGTACGTATACCACTGGTGTTCCTACCAGTAGTATACTATTACTAGTGATAATACTACAGTACATCTGCACGTTAAGTAAAAAGTACTAATTATATTGTCTAACCCCTACCTGGTCCTTAATGACCTGCCTCTGTGCAGCCTAACCCCTACATGGTCCCTAATGACCTGTCTCTTTACTGTCGAACCCCTACCTGCTCCTTAATGTCCTGTCTCTGTACAGCCTAACCCCTACCTGCTCCTTAATGACCTGTCTCTTACTGTCTAACCCCTACCTGCTCCTTAATGACCTGTCTCTTTACTGTCTAACCCCTACCTGCTCCTTAATGACCTGTCTCTTTACTGTCCAACCCCTACCTGCTCCTTAATGTCCTGTCTCTGTACTGTCTAACCCCTACCTGCTCCTTAATGACCTGTCTCTTTTCTGTCCAACCCCTACCTGCTCCTTAATGACCTGTCTCTTTACTGTCTTTCCCCTATCTGCTACAGGAACAGGACATCCTGCACAAAGATAGCCATGTCTCTAGAGGTGGTGTCGAGTGGGACTGACTGTCCACATCTGGTTGCCATGGTGCCCAGTAAGGTGTACATCCCGGTCCAGGAGGGGAAGAGACTGAGTTGCCCGGGCCTCCAGCATGCCGCCAAGATGGCCGACAGTGCCCCCTCGGTCACCTGGTACTATGTAAGGCCCTCAAGAACCCGCCAAACCCAATCAAAGAACACACTCTAGTCACTGGGATTTAAGCTCCACGTGTTTCCTGACCCGCAGAACTGTACCAAGTACCCGTTCTGGGACAGCGAGCGGGAGGTGAAGGGGGACAAACTGATTGTGCACCAGATGGTGCTGTTGTTCGAGGGCCTGTACTACTGCCGGGTTAACTACACCCGCAAAAACCTCCCACTCAACTTCACCAGGGCCCTCAACGTCTCCGCTGTCTGTAAGAGAAGATCCCCCTACCAACACTACTAGTAATTTTATTACTTCTGATAGTACTGGTATTATACTAGCACAATTACTACTAGACTGCGGCTAATACGACCAGTACTACTAGTAGTGTTACGACTAGTATTATTACTACCGCTAGCCATACGTGCTGCTAGTACTACTACCAACAGGTTTTGTTGTCCTCAGCCTCCAGTTTTCATTCCAAGGTGCCGGTCATTCTGATCCCAAACGAAGAACGCAAGTTCACCGTCAGACTGGGTGAGTAACCGTGGAGATCCCAGCATCAGCACCAGGGTACCGGGGCGCAGTGGAGGGCTTCGTTGTCATGGTGATAGAGCATCTGGTTGTTGTTGGAATAGAGTATTGATTTTTTTAATTTCCCCTGGGGATCCATAAAGTATACATCTATCTATCTATCGTGATTACATTAGAAGCTGCTTAGGAAGAACTAAGGTAGTAGGATTGGAACAGACCAGTTGTACTAGACCAGTCGTTCTAGACCAGTCGTTCTAGACCAGTCGTTCTAGACCAGTCGTACTAGACCAGTCGTATAATACGACTGGTCTAGTATGACTGATCTAATACGACTGGTCTAGTATGACTGGTCTAGTATGACTGGTCTAGTATGACAGTCTAATACGACTCGTATTAGACTGTCATACTAGACCAGTCATATTAGACCAGTGGTATTAGAACAGTGGTATTAGAACAAAAGTATCAGCACATAGAGTACTAGATAGAATACTAGACCAATAGTACCATACCAGCAGTACAGGGACTAGTTTTTTGGCTTAAAGTGGAGGTGAGGCTATATGTATGGTTTAGGCTTGAGGTGAGGCTTTATGTATGGTTTAGGCTTGAGGTGAGGCTATATGTATGGTTTAGGCTTGAGGTGAGGCTATATGTATGGTTTAGGCTTGAGGTGAGGCTTTATGTGGGGTTGTGTCGGCTTGAGGGGAGGCTTTATGTGGGGTTGTGTGGGCTTGAGGGGAGGCTTTATGTGGGGTTGTGTGGCCTTGAGAGGAGGCTTTATGTGGGGTTGTGTGGGCTTGAGGGGAGGCTTTATGTGGGGTTGTGTGGCCTTGAGTTGAGGCTTTATGTGGGGTTGTGTTGGCCAGGGCGGGAGGCCAAGCTGGAGTGCCGGGTGAAGTTCCCCTTCCTGGAGAACAGTCCCCGGGAAATCTGGTGGACCGTGGACGGGAAAACCCTGGCCTCGCTGACCCACAACCGCTTCTCCGAGACCAACCAGTGAGTAACTACCAGTAGAACCAGTAGCAGACCTGTTGTACTGGGCAGCTCCCAGTACAGCCGGCTGAAGACTGTGTTGCTATGTGTTAGTAGGGTAGAGGCGGAGAGCTACGGGGACCAGACGGTGGTGAGCGAGCTGGTGGTGACGGAGGTGCAGAGAGAGGACCTGAGGACAGAGTTCAACTGCTCCGTCAGGAACGCCGCGGGCTTCTTCACCAAGAGAGCCCAGCTCCACCAGGAGGGTGGGTCACGTCGCCATGGAAACACCTCTTAATCATCACTCATCGCTAACCTAGTCTCCCTGTCTGACTCTTTGTCTACTTGTCTGTCTGTCTACTTGTCTGTCTGTCTACTTGTCTTTCTGTCTACCTGTCTGTCTCTCTACCTGTGTGTCTCTCTACCTGTGTGTCTGTCTACCTGGGTATCTCTCTGTGTTCCTACCTGTCTGTCTACCCGGGTATCTCTCTGTGTTCCTACCTGTCTGTCCCTACCTGTGTGTCCGTCTACCTATGTATCTCTGTGTGCCTGTGTGTGTGCCTACCTGTCTGTCTGCCTGTGTGTGTCCTGTAGCCTACTCCCCCTCAGTAGAGCTGAGTTGTGGTCTACTAAACTAGACCTTGAGACCCAGACCCAACTAGGCCTAGACAAAGCTAGACCTTTACACCTATAGACCTAGACCCTGCTTGAGACCTTGACCAGCTAGACCCAGCTTTAGAGCTAGACCCATCTTCAGACAGATCCAGCTTTAGACCTAGACCCAGCTTCAGACAGACCCAGCTTTAGACATAGACCCAGCTTCAGACAGAACTAGCTTCAGACAGACCCAGCTTTAGACATAGACCCAGCTTCAGACAAACCCAGCTTCAGACAGACCCAGCTTCAGACAGACCCAGCTTTAGACATAGACCCAGCTTCAGACAGACCTAGCTTCAGACAGACCCCGCTTTAGACATAGACTCAGCTTCAGACAGACCTAGCTTCAGACAGACCCAGCTTTAGACATAGACCCAGCTTCAGACAGACCTAGCTTTCAGACAGACCCAGCTTTAGACATAGACCCAGCTTCAGACAGACCTAGCTTCAGACAGACCCAGCTTTAGACATAGACCCAGCTTCAGACAGACCTAGCTTCAGACAGACCCAGCTTTGGACATAGACCCAGCTTCAGACAGACCTAGCTTCAGACAGACCCAGCTTTAGACAGACCTAGCTTCAGACAGACCCAGCTTTAGACATAGACCCAGCTTCAGACAGACCTAGCTTCAGACAGACCCAGCTTTAGACAGACCCAGCTTCAGACAGACCTAGCTTCAGACAGACCCAGCTTTAGACAGACCTAGCTTCAGACAGACCCAGCTTTAGACATAGACCCAGCTTCAGACAGACCTAGCTTCAGACAGACCTAGCTTCAGACAGACCCAGCTTCAGACAGACCCAGCATCAGACAGACCTAGCTTCAGACAGACCCAGCTTTTGACAGACCTAGCTTCAGACAGACCCAGCTTTAGACATAGACCCAGATTCAGCCGTCCTTCCTGGGGTCTTTCTGAGACGTCAGGGCAGAGAGGTCGGAGGTCATGGAGGGTGACTATCAGTCCCTAGTTGATGTGTTTTAATTTCATTGGTCACCGAGTTACGAATGAATGAACCAATCAAAAGCCAGGTCTTACTGCCTCTGAGATCGTCTTCCAATAGGAATCATATGAGGGGGAGGGATGGGAGGAACCCGATATTCACTTTACTTTCTCCCCAGGGGGTCTGAGGCCTCAATCTGCAGCAGCCAATAGGAGCAGAGCGCAATACAATTAGAATGTTTCGAGGTCTTATGCCACTCCCCTCCCTCACCCCATGAAGCACTGCCGCCCCAACCATGTGATGATGTCATAATCAGGCGACGCGTGTGGTATTTTTGTTGCTTCTGAGAAATCATTTCATAACTGCAGCAGGAAGACAAAGAAAATAAACAACAAATAAAACCAACGAGCACTGCCCATTCCTCTCTGATCATATCCTGAAGGGGTGCCATAAAAGTTTATCTCTAGGTCTAGAATATAATATATTACATATCTCATCCATTATTATATGGTCTACAATATTATATATTGATTATATTATACATTATATATGATATCAAACATTATTATTAGGTCTGACTACAATATTATACATTATTCTTGTTATAAATTATATATTTATATATATATTTTCATATATATTGTACATTATTGTTATTATTTTACATTACTGGGTCTAGAATATTATGCATTATACACAACAACTGAGAGTGTTACACATTGTTTCCTGTTTCATTATATATTATAGTATTAGTTATAGTAGTCATTTATCCAGGAGATATTGCTTTCTGTTATATTATAAGGGAAATTATATTATAGTTATATTATTTATATCTACTAGATATATATCTATTACATATTATATATATATCTACTAGATATTTATAATGTTATATTATAAGTCATGTTATATTTCTAGTCCAATTATTTTTGTGTTATTTACCAATAGATGGCAAAGTTTTGATTAAAGAATACAATACATTCACTAAGAATATAAGTTAAACTACAATATTTATTATATTATATTGTTAGCGTTATTTCTCCACTAGATATACGTGTTATAGTGTATGATAAGTTACGTTACATTATTGGTGTCATTTGACCACTAGATCACACCTTATCATCATTACCGTTTATGCTATATATTTATTAATTTATATATAGTATATACATTCTCCTTTCGGGATGAAAAAATAACATATGCCTCTGTCTATATGCGTAGGTGTTTTGTTTTGTCCCAATAGCTCATAATAGTCATCTTGAAGCGAAACGCCTAAATGACACACACACACACACACACACACACACGCACACACGCACACACGCACGCAAACACACGTACACACACGCAGATGTGCAGTGGCCGGGGGCGGAGCCTCGACCGGAATCCAAGACGATAACTTCCTATAAATATCAAACTCTGCAGATATTCAACACCAATCTTGATCCCCTTCCGCGTTCACTGTTTCCACGACCGAACAAGTGACGCATGTAAACACAAACCCAACCACTTTCACAGAGAACATCGTCCCGGGCCAGGCTCGGCGCGTAGACACAAGTACCCGTGGAGAACACGGGACCAGATGTGCGTCCTGAGCTTATGAAGTTGGCCCGAATCCAGGCTCCCCAGGAGCCGACCTCTGGAAGCAGACCGGTCCGGGAGCGAAGCGTTACCGGGCCCTACAGCATGTGAGTGTGACTAAAACCCGCTGCCAGTTCATAAGGTTCACAGCATGTTGGACCTCCCAGCGGAACAGCCTTCACCCAGAACCGGTACCACTCAAACCTGATCTTTAAAACGGGCTTACTAGAACGGTATAACAGTGTCAATACAGTGTTCGAGGTACTTATTAATGTAACGTTATCCACCGAATCAAGAACTGTAATGGCTTTTTTAAATTATGGAATCACCGTGTCTAGGACTGTGATAGCGGTATTAATTAATGTAATCCCCGTATCTAGATCTGTAATAGCAGTATTTACTAACGTATTCACAGTATCTAGAACTGTACAAGTGGTGTGTAATAACGTATACACCGTATCTAGAACCGTGAAAGTAGTACATATTAAAATGTTCATCGTATCTTATGTTTTATTTATTAACGTGTTGACGTATCTAAATCCGTATGGGTGATTGC
Organism: Pollachius pollachius; assembly: GCF_949987615.1. Lineage (NCBI taxonomy): Eukaryota > Metazoa > Chordata > Actinopteri > Gadiformes > Gadidae > Pollachius > Pollachius pollachius. Next base: position 8,213,963 of record NC_136936.1, on the reverse strand, counting down.
GACCACCTTCTCCTTGGCGGCCCCTCCCCTAATGGGTGGTCTTACTACCATCCTGCTCAGCAGAAAGCTTCAATGAACACCCACCACCTCTTCTTCCTTGTCCTCTTCTAGTGATCTGAGGGCTCCTCCTAACCTCAGTATGGATCAATTCAGTACAGATTGAATACGTCGAATCAATACTTCACATTGGCTAACATTCTGATCGATCATTAGAATACATCCACCCTCCCCCACGGTCTTTCTCTGTCGAAGGTTTAATGGAGCAGGTTTCATAGCGCTGTGTGCATGTGAGCCAGTAACCCCACCACACATAGCTTCCAGTCAGTCCACCTCTCTGTCCCTGTTTTATCCATGTATCTATATCCATATATGTCATTGCTGACAACGTCCAGTCAACCAACAGGACGTTGTTTTACTTTTTAATCAAAATCCAAACCTGTCTCTAGAGCGGTGTTCATCACTTCTCTCTCTCTCTCTCTCTCTCTCTCTCTCTCTCTCTCTCTCTCTCTCTCTCTCTCTAGGTCAATGTTCATCATTTTCTTCTTGTGTTTCTCGGCCACCGCTGGTGAAGACTCCACTGCTATGACTACATCCAGCGACCAATCAGGTTTGCGACAGTTCTTACAGATGGGCTGTGATTGGTGAAATTTGGGGCTTTTTTCACTAACAACCACATTTTAACTGTGAAGGTCCTAATGATATATGTTGTGTGGAGATGATACGTTTAGGTTAGAGAGGGTTAGTTTAGGTATTAAGTGAGAGATGGTTAGTTTAGGTAGATGGTTAGACGGTTTAAATGTGTGCGTAGGTCTGACTCTCTTTGGCCAAGTTGACTTTAACCTCTTCAACAGATCCGTTATCCTATTCGTTTTGCCTGCAAAATCTTATCACCTTGTTCTCATACAACGCGAAAATCCCCTTAGATACCCATCACACACACACACACACGCACACACGCACACACACACACTAGGATATGGTTAGCGGTTGTTAATGTTAATGTTATAGTCACTCCTCCTCTCCTCTCCTCCCCTCTTATCTCTCCTCCAATCAGAGCTCCTTTGTCATGACTGGGGGAGGAGCGGGGAGGCGGTGCGTGTTATAAACGGAGAAGCTGGTTGGCTGTTCTGTCCCCTTTTCTCCCACCCAACGCTCTACAACTACAGCTCCGCCCACAGCAGTGGTCTCTCCCTCTTCTGGTACCACCTCCCCCCTGAACAGGACCTGGAGCGTCCAATCAAATACAGGTACACTTTGAAGCATGTCTGTTGTTTGTATTGTGCATCATGTGTGTGTTGTTGTGTATTTATTGTGTGTCTGTTGTGTAGCCAGAGGGTGAGTAAGGATAGAGAAAGACTGTGGTTTCAACCAGCCAACGAATACGACACCGGACAGTACATCTGCATGTTACGGTACGTATACTACTGGTACTACAACAGTACTGCTAGTATTAATACTACAGTGCATCTGTATGTTAGGGTACGTATACTACTGGTACTACAACAGTACTGCTAGTATTAATACTACAGTGCATCTATATGTTAGGGTACGTATACCACTGGTGTTCCTACCAGTAGTATACTATTACTAGTGATAATACTACAGTACATCTGCACGTTAAGTAAAAAGTACTAATTATATTGTCTAACCCCTACCTGGTCCTTAATGACCTGCCTCCGTACAGCCTAACCCCTACATGGTCCCTAATGACCTGTCTCTTTACTGTCTAACCCCTACCTGCTCCTTAATGTCCTGTCTCTGTACAGCCTAACCCCTACCTGCTCCTTAATGACCTGTCTCTTACTGTCTAACCCCTACCTGCTCCTTAATGACCTGTCTCTTTACTGTCTAACCCCTACCTGCTCCTTAATGACCTGTCTCTTTACTGTCTAACCCCTACCTGCTTCTTAATGTCCTGTCTCTGTACTGTCGAACCCCTACCTGCTCCTTAATGACCTGTCTCTTTTCTGTCCAACCCCTACCTGCTCCTTAATGACCTGTCTCTTTACTGTCTTTCCCCTATCTGCTACAGGAACAGGACATCCTGCACAAAGATAGCCATGTCTCTAGAGGTGGTGTCGAGTGGGACTGACTGTCCACATCTGGTTGCCATGGTGCCCAGTAAGGTGTACATCCCGGTCCAGGAGGGGAAGAGACTGAGTTGCCCGGGCCTCCAGCATGCCGCCAAGATGGCCGACAGTGCCCCCTCGGTCACCTGGTACTATGTAAGACCCTCAAGAACCCGCCAAACCCAATCAAAGAACACACTCTAGTCACTGTGATTTGAGCTCCACGTGTTTCCTGACCCGCAGAACTGCACCAAGTACCCGTTCTGGGACAGAGAGCGGGAGGTGAAGGGGGACAAACTGATTGTGCACCAGATGGTGCTGATGTACGAGGGCCTGTACTACTGCCGGGTTAACTACACCCGCAAAAACCTCCCACTCAACTTCACCAGGGCCCTCAACGTCTCCGCTGTCTGTAAGAGAAGATCCCCCTACCAACACTACTAGTCATTTTATTACTTCTGATAGTACTGGTATTATACTAGCACAATTACTATTAGACTGCGGCTAATACGACTAGTATTATTACTACCGCTAGCCATACGTGCTGCTAGTACTACTACCAACAGGTTTTGTTGTCCTCAGCCTCCAGTTTTCATTCCAAGGTGCCGGTCATTCTGATCCCAAACGAAGAACGCAAGTTCACCGTCAGACTGGGTGAGTAACCGGGGAGATCCCAGCATCAGCACCAGGGTACCGGGGCGCAGTGGAGGGCTTCGTTGTCATGGTGATAGAGCATCTGGTTGTTGTTGGAATAGAGTATTGATTTTTTTAATTTCCCCTGGGGATCCATAAAGTATACATCTATCTATCTATCGTGATTACATTAGAAGCTGCTTAGGAAGAACTAAGGTAGTAGGATTGGAACAGACCAGTCGTACTAGACCAGTCGTTCTAGACCAGTCGTTCTAGACCAGTCGTACTAGACCAGTCGTATAATACGACTGGTCTAGTATGACTGGTCTAATACGACTGGTCTAGTATGACTGGTCTAGTATGACTGGTCTAGTATGACAGTCTAATACGACTCGTATTAGACTGTCATACTAGACCAGTCGTATTAGACCAGTGGTATTAGAACAGTGGTATTAGAACAAAAGTATCAGCACATAGAGTCATACTAGACCAATAGTACCATACCAGCAGTACAGGGACTAGTTTTTTGGCTTAAAGTGGAGGTGAGGCTATATGTATGGTTTAGGCTTGAGGTGAGGCTTTATGTATGGTTTAGGCTTGAGGTGAGGCTTTATGTGGGGTTGTGTGGGCTTGAGGGGAGGCTTAATGTGGAGTTGTGTGGCCTTGAGGGGAGGCTTTATGTGGGGTTGTGTGGGCTTGAGGGGAGGCTTTATGTGGGGTTGTGTGGCCTTGAGTTGAGGCTTTATGGGGGGTTGTGTGGCCTTGAGGGGAGGCTTTATGTGGGGTTGTGTGGCCTTGAGGGGAGGCTTTATGTGGGGTTGTGTGGCCTTGAGTAGAGGCTTAATGTGGGGTTGTGTTGGCCAGGGCGGGAGGCCAAGCTGGAGTGCCGGGTGAAGTTCCCCTTCCTGGAGAACAGTCCCCGGGAAATCTGGTGGACCGTGGACGGGAAAACCCTGGCCTCGCTGACCCACAACCGCTTCTCCGAGACCAACCAGTGAGTAACTACCAGTAGAACCAGTAGCAGACCTGTTGTACTGGGCAGCTCCCAGTACAGCCGGCTGAAGACTGTGTTGCTATGTGTTAGTAGGGTAGAGGCGGAGAGCTACGGGGACCAGACGGTGGTGAGCGAACTGGTGGTGGCGGAGGTGCAGAGAGAGGACCTGAGGACAGAGTTCAACTGCTCCGTCAGGAACGCCGCAGGCTTCTCCACCAAGAGAGCCCAGCTCCACCAGGAGGGTGGGTCGCGTCGCCATGGAAACACCTCTTAATCATCACTCATCGCTAACCTAGTCTCCCTGTCTGACTCTCTGTCTACTTGTCTGTCCGTCTACTTGTCTGTCTGTCTACTTGTCTGTCTGTCTACTTGTCCGTCTGTCTACCTGTCAAGTCTCTCTACCTGTGTGTCTGTCTACCTGGGTATCTCTCTGTTTTCCTACCTGTCTGTCTCTACATGTGTGTCCGTCTACCTATGTGTCTGTCTCTCTACCTGTGTTTCTCTCTACCTGTGTGTCTGTGTACCTGTGTGTGTGTGTGTGTGTGTGCCTACCTGTCTGTCGAACTGTGTGTGGGCTGCAGCCTACTCCCCCTCGGTAGAGCTGGGTTGCGGTCTGGGAGGCACTCTGACGCTGATGCTGGTCCTCTTCCTGTTCTACCAAGTGTTCTGGTTGGAACTCCTGCTGCTCTACCGTTCCTGGTTTGGAACAGACGAGCGCTACACAGGTACATGTGACTCTGGACATGTGACGTAACAGACTGTTCCTATTGGAAGGTCAGGTGTTCCATGGTTGAAGAGTGAGCGCTCTCTAGAGCCTGGGGGACTCCTCGCCTCTATCTATGTACAATCAGTGTGCCACATGCCCTGTTTACACAGGAAACATATCTAGATACTAACACTGCTTTAGATTATTTTCTAGATTCAAGTCTCCCAGTTGAACTAGGGCTATAAACGGTATTAAATGTACACAGGTGTGAATTTGTGCTACGGTATGAATTTTGACGTTACGGTGTGACCGGTAGACAGTGCTGTGTGTTAGTAAAGTAAAGTAAAGTTACGTGCAACTACTGAAAATATGGTAACGAAACGTAGTTCCTTTTTCAATTCGGCCCAATGTTTCTTTTCCCAGGGACAGATTTGACAGCGATACTTCCTTCTCAGGAAGTATGCTATTGCGCAAGCACGCATGCTGCGCGCCTGCGTGCTTGCGCAATTGTCCCTTCACAAGCTCTCATTCCACACCGTACGAGACAGACACTGGGAGCGTGAAGCTGTCTCTGCATCTCAGACATCGCTTCCGCAGACATTTTCCAAAGCCAGTCCCAGACAAAAAAGACAGCGGTGGAACGAGATTAACAAACGCTGTCACTGTTTACCTGTGTATGGACATGGTTCCCTTTCAAAATGTTGATAGAAAGGGCTTTAAAGAGATGGTCAAAACACTCGACCCCAGGTACGCGTTACCTGCACGCACACACTTCTATTTGCCAAATTGAGATGCCAAAATAATATGGCAAGGTCCGCGAGCAAGTGCAGACAGAAATCCATGCTATTAAATATTTGTGTTTTTCAGAGATGGAAGTAACTTTTTCTATGCAGTTTTGCTGCCTAACCAATATTTTTCCCCTTTAGAAGCAAATGTATAGAAATTAGAAGATTTTAACATACCTCGATATAATACCGTTACCGTCTTGCCTCAAATCATACCGTGATATACATTTTAGTCCATACAGTACAGCCCTAAGTAGAACCAGTAGCAGACTGGTTGAACTGGGCCTGGTGCTTTTGTATCTGAATTTGTGAATATTGACATTAACAAAACTTGGCAGCTCCCAGTAGCAGACTATGGTTGTACTGGGCTGCTTCCAGTAAAACCAGAAGCAGACTATGGTTGTACTGGGCAGTTCCCAGTAGAACCAGCAGAAGACAAAGTAAAGCATTTCTTAAATTAAATGTGTATGTGCATGTGTGTGTGTGTGTGTGTGTGTGTGCGTGCGTGTATATGTGCATATGTGTGTGCATGTGTCTATGTGTGTGCATGTATGTGCGTGCGCGCGCGTGTGTGTAGATGAGAAGGAGTTTGACGTGTACATCTCGTATGTGCGTGACGGCGAGGAGGAGCAGTTTGCTGTGAGCACGCTGCGCGACGTCCTGGAGAATCACCTGGGCTACTCCGTCTGCATCTTCGACCGCGACAGCCTTCCAGGCGGGAGTAAGTACTGCTGATTACCACAACTAGTCCTAGTAGTCCTAGTACCACTAGTACTAGTTATACTACTGCTGCTAATAGTGGCACTACCGCTGAGAAACTAAAATTAGAAAAACACATCCCATTCATGAGTGCATCCGTCCATCCATCCATCCGTCCATCATATCCCTCCATCAGTTTATCCATCCTTTACGTCCCTCCATCAGTTTATCCCTCCATCGTTTAGTTGAGCCATCCCTCCATAATATTCCTCAGTTTATCCATCCATTATATTCCTCCATCCATCCATCAGTTTATTCGTCCATCCTTCAGTTTATCCATCCATCCATCCATGCCTCTCCCCCCTAGCCATCACCGATGAGACGCTGAGTTTTGTGGGTCGCAGTCGTCGCCTGCTGGTGGTGCTGAGCCCGGGCTTCGCCTCGCGGGGGACCCAGGCCCTGCTGGAGCTCAAGGCCGGACTCGACCACATGGCGCTGGGAGGACACCTGCGGGTCATCCTGGTGCAGTACCGGCCCCTGAAGGGGCAGGCCTGGGTGGGGGAGCTGCGTCGCGCGCGGTTGGTGCTGGCCCTGCTGCGCTGGAAGGGGGACAAGTCCAAGGAGCTCACCTCCCGCTTCTGGAAGCGTCTGCGCCTGGAGCTACCCCTGCAGAAGGGAAAGGACTCTGAGCTGGGGACCGCCAGGACCTATCAGAGCCAGACTAGCACCAGCTCCCAGACCGGCCTGCTCAGCCCCGGGGGGCTGGCTGTCCACAGGGCTCAGTACAGTGGAGGAAAGCTGTAGCCCCCCCCACCATGACGTCATCACATTCACCTCCCCTCACAGCTGGAGCCCCCCCACCATGACGTCATCACATTCAACTTGTCCTGTGCAATCAAACCTCCTGTAATATATATTTTATATAGATTGAGTATCGAGATGAGTATCGAGAGGAGTATCGAGATGAGTATTGAGCCGAGTATTGAGCTGAGTAATAAGCTTAGAGTGTTCTAGTGCTAAACGCATCATGTACCAAACGACATTTACATCCTCTTGAATAGTGGACTCCATCAATGATGGTGCGATGACTTCCGTTTAATGTAAATGTATTTTTATGGAGTTAACGTAGAAGAATACGTCTTCTCTGTGAGCCAAGCCGTTATATGAATGTTTTTATCCAACAATTCATGAAATATATTTTTTATGCAACAAGCATGTTTTAAACTGAAGGTGGGCGAAAGATTCACCTCTTCTAGGGTAGGGCGCTCTTTGACACATGTGGTATGACGGCAGGGGAGTTACCCCAGGGTTAGTACCCAGTACCGGTTAGTGCCCAGTACCCGTTAGTACCTAGTACTGGTACCCAGAACCGCTTAGAAGCTAGTAGCGGTACCCAGTACCAAGTACCAGTACTGGATGGTAGCACCCCAGTGCTGAAACAGGACCAAACCACAGAGACCCCAGAGGTAAATGACCAAAACCCACTGCTGCTATCTGAGGTTTTTGTCTTGAAACATTCATCATTTATTCGAAAGGCTCCGGCTAAGAGAATTGTGTAGTATTATCATGCTATTTTTTAATATTTGTTTGCTTCAAATTATATTTTTTGATGTAATTTAAGTTGTCCATTCTTCCAAATACATCTTATTTTGCTATACCCTGCTGGACTCATTTCTTTCTGCTTCTCATACAACATAATGTAAGGAGGTTTTTAGTATGAATTATGTTGTAAGTACTACATATTAGTGTAGTATTTTGTTAATATGTTGTTAGTATGTAGTATTTTGTTAATATGTTTTTAGTATGTAGTATGGTGTAGCATGTAGTTAGAAGGTAAGTAGTATGTAATATGGAGTGAGTGTGTATAAAGGTTGGTAGTATGCAGTAAGAATGATGTTCGTATGTAATATGTAGTTAGTATGTAGCTAGTGTGTGTTTTGTTTCCTCTAGACGTGTCTGAAGCCATCCTGCACTCGATGCAGCGTAGCCGGCGCCTGTTGCTAGTCCTCAGTCCACAATACCTGAAGGACAAGAGCTTCAGCCTGCTGGAGGCCCGGCTGGCCCTGTTCCTCCACCAGAACCCCCAGACCCTCCAGCCAATACAACAGCACCCCCTCCACCTCCTCCAGCAGAACCACCACCAGAGCCTCCAGCAGCACCACCTCCTCCAGAGCCTGCAGCAGCACCACCACCACAGCTTTCAGCAGCACCACCACCACAGCTTTCAGCAGCACCACCACCATAGCCTGCTGCAGCAACAACACCAAAGCCTCCAGCAGAACCACCTCCACATTCTTCAGCAGAACCACTTCCACATCCTCCAGCAGAACCACTTTCAGAGCCTTCAGCAGAACCACTTCCAGGGCCTCCAACAGAACCACCTCCAGGGCCTCCAACAGAACCACCTCCAGGGCCTCCAACAGAACCACCTCCAGGGCCTCCAACAGAACCACCTCCAGGGCCTCCAACAGAACCACCTCCAGGGCCTTCAGCAGAACCACCTCCAGGGCCTTCAGCAGAACCACCTCCAGGGCCTCCAACAGAACCACCTCCAGGGCCTTCAGCAGAACCACCTCCAGACCCTCCAGCAGACCAGGCAGGCTACCATCATCGCGGTCTTGCGACACCCACCCAGCAGAACCAGCTGCCCTGAGGCTGCTGAGCTCCGGCAGGCCGCGGCCAGCACCTTGGTATGGCGCGGCGCCCACTCAGAACCAGCTGGCTCCAGGTTCTGGAAGCGTCTGAGGCTGGCGATGCCGGTGAGGCCTCTGGCACTGGGCCGCAGGATGGTGGACAGCACCTCCTCTCACTCGGACCTGGCCGCGCTGGTCCTGCAGCGAGTCCAGCGCACCGGCCACACCCACACGGCCAGAACCACCAATCACAAGTCCAAACCCGGGCCGCTTTCAGCCAATCAGAGCTGCCGAGAGGCTCCCCCCAGCGGCGAGGGTGTGATGGGCGCTGGGGGCCCGGTGCGCGTTGGGTTAACTGGTCAGAGGCAGGCTCCCGCAGGGGCGGAGCTCCCTTTGGAGGTGGAGCATCCTGAGCAAACCTGCGAGTCCAATCTGGTTCCCAGCCTAGACCCCACATGTGAAGGGGATCCGCCTCGAGACGCAGACTCCGCCTCCCAACCACCGTCAACCAATCAGGATCCAAGGACACATAACAGCAGACAGATGCTGCCCACTGAATTGTCGGTTTGATATTGTGAGAAGGTACCACCGTGAACCAGCTAATAAAACCAGCAAGGTCCTGGCGGCAGCAGGGTCCTGAGGCTGGCTGGACCAGCAGGGTCCTGGAGACCAGCCCTCAGGTCAAGAAATTAATTTACTTCCCACTCTGCGGTTCTGTATATCTATTTCTCTAAATATCTCTTCATTTAAATAATGATATGTATGTATGTATGTCTGCATTAAAATATCTAAAAACGACTACTAAACGAGTGTTCTAAATTTTGTTTCTAACAATTTTCCATCCCAGAGAACGGCTAACTCACAGTACCGGTCTGCTACATTTGCTACAGCTGTAAATCACCCCACAAACCATTATCTACAGCTGTAAACTACCTCAAGTAAGAATATCTAGAGCTATAAACTACCCCTCATCACATTATCTACAGCTGTAAGCTACTCCACGAAACATTATTTGACCACGCCCCTAACACCTGCCCCAATGGGATCCAGTGGGTCGGTTTTTTTGTCACAACTGGAATTTACATAACCTTTGATACAAATAAAGGTCTGAGTTACCTAGGATCGCCACTAGGGTTCAGTGTTTACCTACCAGCAGTTGTAATTCCTTGGACCACCACGAGGGATCAGTGTTAAACTAGTAGAAGGAATAAATTCCTAGTACCGCAGTTAGGGGTCAGTGTTTAACTAATAGCAGGTGTACCTCCATGACCGCCACTAGGGGTCAGTGTTTACCTACTAGCAGGTTAAACACCTAGGACAGGGGTCAGTGTTAAGCCAACTAGCAGGTATAATTCCTGGGACATCCGCTAGCAGGTTGAGCTGGGTTAACCAGGTAGAGCGAGGGACCTTCTCGCTCTCGCGCTAACCATAGTTTTGATTGATCAATTGTATCATATTAAAGTGTCCTTCACTCTGATGGGTTCTCAGCACATATGTGTTAATAAAATACTGTTGCAAACATACACATGAAACAGCACAAAACGAAATTCATTATTATAGAGCACCATCAGAGATAATTAGATGATTATATATACGCCAACGTGAAAACCTCCCCTTTTGAAAGCCATTCAGTATATCCCCATCACAAGAGAGGGAGAGAGAGTAAAGAGGGAGAGTAGAGAGGGAGAGTAGAGAGGGAGAGTGAGTAAAGTGAGAGAGGCAGAGAGAGTAAAGCAAGGGAGGGAGAGAGAGATAGTAGAGCAAGAGAAGAGTGAGGGAGAGAGAAAAGAGAGGAAAAAGAGAGAGGAGAGATAGAGTAGAGGGAGAGAGAAGAGGGAGAGAAGGAGAGAAAGAGTGTAGAGTGAGGGAGAGAGAGAGTAGAGAGAGGGAAGGAGAAGAGAGGCAGGGAAGGAGAGAGACAGGGAGGGAGGGAGAGAGGGAGAATAGAGGGCGGGAGAGAGAAGAGAGAGAGTTGGAGAAAGACGCGAGAGAAGGAGTAAAACAATGAGGTGTGAGGGAGAAAGGAGAATAGAGGCTGGAATGTTCTCCTCATTGTTCATGTAAGGGTGGTTGAATCTATCTGGAGGCGTGTGGAGCTCCTGTTCCACACACCTGCGCCCCTGGTACCCCCCCCCCCCCCCCCCCCTCACAGGAAGCCTTCCAGTTTCACAGTACACCTGACCACTTCCTGCTGCCCAGCAACCTCCTCCTGCAAATAACATGACCACTGCCTCTGTCGGCGGTAGGTCTAACTGTCTATATATAAGGTCTGACTGTCTATATATAAGGTCTGACCGTCTATATATAAGGACTGACCGTCTATATATAAGGTCTGACCGTCTAAATATAAGGAATGACCGTCTATATATAAGGTCTGGCTGTCTATATATAAGGTCTGACTGTCTATATATATGGTCTAACTGTCTATATATAAGGTCTGACTGTCTATAAATAAGGTCTGACCGTCTATAAATAAGGTCTAACCGTCTATATATAAGGTCTGACTGTCTATATATAAAGTCTGACCGTCTATATATAAGGTCTGACCGTCTATATATAAGGTCTGACTGTATATTTAAGGTCTAACTGACTATATATAACGTCTTACTCACTATTTATAAGGTCTAACTGTCTATATATAATGTCTTATGGTCTATATATAAGGTCTAACTGTCTATATATAAGGTCTAACTCCGTCTATAAATAAGGTCTTACCGTCTATAAATATGTTCTAACTCTGTCGATATATGGTCCAGTTTTGTACTCTAAACAGTCATTATACGAGTGACTTAGTACACCTAACATGATAAATGTGACTCTCCTAAACATGATATATGTGATTTAGTCACCAAACATGATATAGGTGATCTAGTCACCGAAACATGATAGATGTAATTTAGTATCCTAAACATGATATAGGTGATTTAGTCACCTAAACATGATAAATATGAATTAGTCACCTAAACATGATAAATGTGAATTAGTCCCCTAAAAGACATGATGAGCACTATGCTCATGAATGGTGTCTAATTATCGTACGACCATAAAATGTTTTAAATGTAAAGATGAAAAGATAACCTCAAATACATCTCCCACAGTATATTACGTACATCCATAATGTTCAGCAATCTACCGTCAACAAATTAATATGTTTGTGATTATTAGCTGGTCTCATGTTGAGCACATTAAAGCAAGCATAGCCCAGCAGATTTTGCTAAAGAAACTATTCCCTCTGCATTGTGTAGGCTTTGAATAGACCACGTGTCATTCATACCGTAGAATTGTTCTAGGACAATATGCCTTGCTGCCTTTCCTTCAGAAAAGTGTTTGTGGGGGCCTCTACCATTCACCGACCAACACGGAGTGAAACCCAAACATCAACGGTAGAAGTTGGATCTCCATTAGTGGTGAATAGACAAAGGAAAAACTGGATTAGATAACAATGATCAAATATGTTTCTAACTCTGTTTTTGGGCGGCTGCTAAAATAAGCATGTGTATGTGTGCATGCGTGTGTGTCTGTGTGTATGGTGTGTGGGGGTGCATGAGTGTGTGGTTGTGTTGCATGAAGCTGATGTCACATATAACAGTTTATCTGTAATCTAAGATGCTCTGATCACCAACAGGTTTGACCTGTCGCTGATTATAGGGATTAGGTCGGTCACTGGTGTGTGTGTGTGTGTGTGTGTGTGTGTGTGTGTGTGTGTGTGTGTGTGTGTGTGTGTGTGTGTGTGTGTGTGTGTGTGTGTGTGTTATGGAGAAGGTTGAATTACATTCCACACACGCCAGCATCACGCCACTAGCACGTCAGTAACACTCAGTAGGTAGAGCAAGGCACTACCACTTCTGGGTTAGGGGTTCAATTTCCTGTGCAGCTCAGTAGGTAGAGTGAGGGAACAGTGAAGGCCGTTCGTTGTGACATTCTTACAGAGAGATGAGTACCTTCTACTGCTCTGATAACCCTACACAGACAGAAACTCACACACACCCTCACACACGCACGCACACACACACACACACACACTCACACACACACATCTATCTTTAATGTAATCACATTTTATATTGTATCTTATGCTATCTGCAGACCAGAAGTGACCAGTAGATAGCAGCAGAGACAATGGAGACAAGGACAGATAGCAAAGACCAGAAGAGACCAGTAGAAACAGTAAAGACAGTTAAGAGATAGATACAGTAAAGATAGTAGCGGCAGCAGGGACTGGGAGGGACTGGGAGAGACAATAGAAACAGTAGAAACAGTGGATACAGCAGAGGCAAGTAGAAACAGTGGAAACAGGAGAGACCAGTAGAAACAGCCAGAAAGGAGAGCCCAGTAGAAACAGTGGATACAGGAGAGGCCAGTAGAAACAGTTGAAACAGAAGAGACCAATAGAAACAGCGAGAATGGAGAGGCCAGTAGAAACAGTGGATACAGGTGAGACCAGTAGAAACAGTGAGAAAGGAGAGGCCAGTAGAAACAGTGGATACAGGAGAGACCAGTAGAAACAGTGGATACAGGAGAGACCAGTAGAAATAGTGGATACAGGAGATACCAGTAGACACAGTGAGACATGAGAGACCAGAAGAAACAGCGTGATGGGATAGACCAGTAGAAACAGCGAGACAGGAGATACCAGTTGAAACAGCATTATGGGAGATACCAGTAGAAACAGCGAGACAGGAGATACCGGTAGAAACAGTTAGACAGGAGAGACCGGTAGAAACAGCGAGACAGGAGATACCAGTAGAAACAGCTTGACAGAAGAGACAAGAAGAAACAACGATTACAGGAGAGACCATTAGAAACAGCGTAACCGGAGAGACCAGTAGAAACTGCGAGATGGGAGAGACCAGTAGAAACAGCGAGACAGGAGATACCAGTATAAACAGGCTGACAGGAGATGCCAGTAAAAACAGCGAGACAGGAGATACCAGTAGAAACAGGCTGACAGGAGATACCAGTAGAAACAGCGTGACAGGAGATACCAGTAGAAACACGGAGACAGGGAGGGCAGGGTGCTGCGTGGTTAGGAGAGGAGGTGGGTGTGTGTTTATAGCCGCGTTCAGAGTGATTATCCGACTTGTTAAGACTCAAGCTGTTCCGGAGCTGCGAGAAGGCTGAGCGAGGCTGTTCCCTCAGATGGCTGGCGGAGGATTGTGTTTCAATGCCTCTAATGACCCTCTCCCTGGCCCACACCAACCCCACCACAGAGCAGAACAGAGGAGCCGCTCTCCCTGCCCTGAAAAACCTCAATCTGGCGGACATCTGCGGGGGCCCTACCGTGTCATTAAGGATAGACCACCGGTTCTCCGCCTCCATGGCCAACTCTCCCCCTCAACTTTCCCGAGGCTCCCAGGGGCCCCGGGGACCCCGGCCAGGGGACGGGAACCCAATGGGGCCCCAGGAGAGCCTCTCCTCCACCTCCAGCCCTCCTCCTCCTCCTCCTCCTCCTCCTCTGGGGAGGACCTCAGGGGTGGAGCACCTTTGTTCCGGAGAAGATAAGAGGAGAAGAGGAGGAGAAGAGGAGGAGAAGAGGACGGGGAGGAGGAGAGGAGAGGGGAGGAGAGCGGAGTGGGGTAGGAGAGGGTGGGAGAGGGTAAAGGGGGAGGAGATGAGGCTGGGGGGACACAGGGAAGGGATGGGAGAGAAATTGTGGATGAAGTGAACTATGTCGTATCCTGCACTTTCCGACTACACAGGGAATCGCACCCATTACCCTGCAGTGTTAGTGCCTTGCTCTACCTACTGAGTTACACAGGGAATAGCACCCATTACCCTGCAGTGTTAGTGCCTTGCTCTACCTACTGAGTTACACAGGGAATAGCACCCATTACCCTGCAGTGTTAGTGCCTTGCTCTACCTACTGAGTTACACAGGGAATAGCACCCATAACCCTGCAGTGTTGGTGCCTTGCTCTACCTACTGAGCTACACAGGGAATAGAACCGCTAACCCTGCAGTGTTAGCGCCTAGCTCTACCTACTGAGCTTCACTAGGAATATAACTCTACGGGTTCTGTTACATAACCTTTGACCCTTACCTCTATGTTCTCACTATTCAAACAGGACAGCCAATCAGGTGTCAGCTACAGTGATCATGTGACTGTGAGAAGAATGAATGGAGTGGTGCCGTAGGATCACGGGTCACATGGACCCAGTAGCCATGGTAACAGGCCTAACACTCTGCAGGTCACCTGGCATGGCGGTATGGCACACTAGTTGCTAAGTGACAGCTGTAAGGCAGGACTTCAGAAACAAACACACACCACAACAAATCAAGTTTCCAAACCTCATGTGTACACAAACACACACACACACACACACACACACAGAGTCATAAAGCATTATTTAAAATCTTCTTTAATATCTCCTCACCAAACCGTGGCATATGATAGTACAAAAACGTCTACATCGTTAACCAGTTAAGTAGCAGGTACAACTAGCTAACTAGCATCCAACAAGTTAAGGCCGCTAGTAAGCAGCAGGTGAAACTAGTTACCAAGAATACCAAGAAACCACCAAGTCCAACTAACTGAACCAATCGGTCAATCTCAAGTGGCTATTCAAAAATTGTCCAGGTAACTGGTCACATGTTCTGTGTCACATGTTCCTGGTTTCCTGTTTCAGGTTGCATGTTTCAGGTCGGATGTTCCTGGTCGAAGGTCACGGGCTCCATGTATCTCTGGAACCTTCTCACATTAGAGTACCGGCAGTGTGCTACTGTACAGTGTACAGTGTGCTGGTGTAAAGTAGCACCAAAAATGTTCCTCAGCTAAATGTAAGTTCTCTCCTGGTCCTTCATAAGGTTTAAGCGAATGGACCATCTTTCTGTGACCAGCGCTCCAGGCAGAGCTTCCCTTTCAGGAACGAAAGGGGGGGCATGGCAGCAGCAGCTATTGTAGCACCCCTTGATGGGGATCCAGGTTAAACTCAGGTTAAGAGCTCATGTTTGACGATCCAGATGAAGCTCCAGTCTAGGGATTCTGTTTCGGGATCCAGGTGAAGCCCCAGTCTAGGGGTTCTGTTTCGGGATCCAGGTGAAGCTCCAGCATCCCTGTGTGTCCTTCCTGATGAAGGCCTGTCCCTGGGGGAAGCTATGGGTCTTGAAGCTGCTGGAGGGACTGAGAGACCCTCTGAACACCACGTCTTTGCGAGGCGTGGGAGGGGGTGTGAGCATCTGAAAGGAAGGGACGGCCACTGGTGGTGGGATTGGAGTTTGGGTGGGGATGGGGGACAGTTGAAGGCTGTGATGGCTGTGTGTCGGAAGATCTGGACCTGAGGCTGACCAAGAGCCGAGCCCTGGTAGGCCTGGTGTAATGCCCTCTGCTCCAAGTGAATGGCTGAGCCCATGTGTGAGGGGAGCTAGGGTGGCAGTGTTTGGGTGTTTGAGGCCCTTTGTGGGGGGGGCTAGTACGGCATTGTTGGGGTGTTCGGGGCCATGTATCAGGGGAGCTGGGAGGGCAGTGTTGGGGTGTTCGGGGGCCTGTGTGACGGGAGCTAGGATGGCAGTGTTGGTGTGGTAGCGATCTGTTGTCGTGGCAGAATAGTGAGCAGAGATCTCATTGCACTGGTCTGGAGAGTAGCAGGGGTGGTAGGCATCTTGGTGTTGAGTGGCAGTAATGTTAGCATTAGCACTTCCCGCATGTGAATGCTGAAGGCTGGTAGACTTGGTGAGGTCAAGGCGGTCTGGACTTGAAGTCAGAACAAAGTCACAAGATGAGGATGAGAGGGACTGAGGAAGGTCTGGTAGGATGGCCGATGGCTCATAGGAAGAAGGAGCACTGAAGTGGGAAGAGGGCTGATGAGGAGGAGTAAGCCGACGAATGGGAGAAGAGGACGGGTTGAGTCGGAAGGAGTTGGGGGAGGCAGAAGGATCAATGGTGTCCCGGTCTTTGAGGCCCAGTGTCTGGAGAACCCAGAGGTCTAGGTTTGGTTCCCTGGGACCTGGGTCAGAGCAGAACTCAGGGAAGAGATTGCGACAAACGCGAGTGCTGATGCGCTGGGCAGCTGGGTGTGACCGACAGGAACTGAGGTTCTGGTCGGTTCTGTGGTCCTGCTGGAGACATCTTTTAAGGTTGCTCCTATGGTCTGAACTGAGGCCCTGTGTACGAGAGGGTGGTGAGAGTCAGAGAGGATTAACTTTTTTGGCACAAATGGCATTATTTTAAATGGAGGGGTTAATTGCATTTATTCATTATGGTAAATGTATTGATTATTAAAGATTTCTGAATCGTTTGTTTTGGTCATACCTTGACCTTCTCCTCCAGGTTCTTCACAAATGAGGAGCTGAGGAAGTGCCTCAGTTTGTTGTTCTCCTGCTGCAGCCGGACCAACTCCTCCTCTCTCTGTTGAAGGGTGTCCTGCAGCTGGGAGAGAAAATTCAGATATCAGGAATGGACCATGTCTGGAGGTAAAGGGGTGTTGGACTGGACCCTGTCTAGAGAAACAGGGGTGTCTGACTGGGCCATGTCTGGAGGTATAGCGGTGTTGGACTGGGCCATGTCTGGAGAACAGGGGTGTCTGACTGGGCCATGTCTGGAGGTATAGCGATGGTGGACTGGGCCATGTCTGGAGAACAGAGGGTGTTTGACTGGGCTATGTCTGGAGGTATAGCGGTGTTGGACTGGGCCATGTCTGGAGAACAGGGGCGTCTGACTGGGCCATGTTCTGGATGCAAAGGGGTGTAGGGCTGGACCATGTCTGGAGGCATAGCGGTGTTGGACTGGGCCATGTCTGGAGAACAGGGGTGTCTGACTGGGCCATGTTCTGGATGCAAAGGGGTGTAGGGCTGGACCATGTCTGGAGGCATAGCGGTGTTGGACTGGGCCATTTCTGGAGAACAGGGGTGTCTGACTGGGCCATGTTCTGGAGGTATAGTGGTGTTGGACTGGACAATGTTCTGGAGGTATGGAGGTGTAGGAATGGACAATGTTCTGGATGTACTGTAAAGGGGTATAGGACTGGACCATGTCATGAGGTATGGGGGCGAAGGACTGGACCATGTTCGGGAGGTATAGGGGTGTTGGACTGGACCATGTTCTGGATGTAAATGGGTGTAGGACTGGACATTTTCTGGAGTTAAAGGGGAGTCAGACATTGCGTCTTCATACCTGTTTGTTCCTGTGCAGGTGAGGCGAGAGCTTAATGGTTGCTTCTGGTTGAGAACACAGACCCCCATAGGATGAAAGATGCTGGTTCTCTGTAAAACACACAGGTGATTAGACAGACAAACAGACAGAGAGGTGAAACCCCTCTGAGCTGTAACACAAGGTGCTTGGTGCCTGCAGGCTGAGCTCTGTTTCAATATTAACAGGATTAGCTTCCAGTAGCGTGAGGTGATTTCAAACTTAATGAGACCAATTGCCCTGAACTGTGTTAACCCTAATCAGTGTGACTTTAATAATGTTAATAACCTCACCCTGATCCTGGTAGGACGAGGCATCGTCATGCACCCCAGCGGAGGCCACAGTTTCCATGGAGACGTCAACAGTGCGTACCCTAGGCGGGGCGCAGTGCATGGAGGGGGCCCCTGCAAAGACCCCATCTTGGAACGGCACCGCGATACTCTGAAAGATGAATAATCATGAGATATTAACTCACTCCTGCCCAAACCACTACCTCAAGATCATTATCACAGAGATTAACTCAGTACCACCCAGACCAGTACCTCATGTTTCATATCACAAGAGATTACCTCAGTACCACCCAGACCAGTACCTCATGTTTTATATCACAAGAGATTACCTCAGTACCACCCAGACCAGTACCTCATGTTTTATATCACAAGAGAATAACTCACTACCACCCAGACCACTTCCTCATGTTTCATATCACAAGAGATTAACTCAGTACCACCCAGACCACTACCTCAAGTTTCATATCACAAGAGATGAACACACTCCTACCTAGACTACTACCTCTATTGTACTTTTCTACTGTAATTTTTATTTTATTTTTTGGCTTAGCAGATTGTTCTTTTTAGTTAATATAAATGAATAAAATTGAAACAATGTCAATGTTTTTCAATTGCAGATGCAGAGACAGACATAAATTTATAGAATTAGGCTACTAAGTTATATAGATGGCACGTTATTTGTTCAAACTAAATAGGTGTCCAACTAACTTAATAAATAACTATCCTATATTTAATGTCTTCATTCAACACTTTAACAAAATGGTCCTATATCGATGCGTGAACAGGTGGAGACAATAACCAGCATACTGGGTCATACACAATTAATCATCGATAGAGCAGCCCTTATAAATTAAAAAGGTTGTACATTTTCTTTAGCAATAAATCCATATTAATCCAAAAATATATAATACAGAGAATATTTTGCATCGTCAAGGATAATGATAACTCACCATGACGGAGAGAGGGCTAGCGCGAGGACGGTGTGTGCGGCTGCAGTCCTGTTGTGTGTTCGTGTGTGTATGCGTGTGTGTGTTTGTGCGTGTGTCTGTCTGTCTGTCACACTCGTTATGTTTTGAGAGAGAGGAGCGACTTGTCTTCATTCAACACGAGCGACTACGGCTCGCCAAACCGAGTAATCCGATTGGACTGTCAGCGGCGATGACGTGTTGGATTGCGGTTTTAGTTTACGCGCCAACTCCGCCCGAAAACTATAATACCTGACTATACTATAGGCTGATACCAAGCCTACATCTCAGAGTCAGTGAGCGAGGTTGCGGGCATGCGTGCGCGTGTGTGTGCGTGTGTACGTGTGTTCACTGAATTAACGTGTAATTGGACGGCGCGTGGCCGGCGGACAAACTCAGACACCAGAACAACCTGACATACCATCCTGTAAGATATTAACGTTTAGAGGGGGAGAGGAGGAGATATTAGAGGAAAGCGGGAGGAGAGGAAGGGAGTTGAGAGGAGAGGGGGCGGAAAGGAGAGGAGAGGGGAGAGGAGAGGAACATTATAAAAAAACAACTTGCATTCTATCTTCAAAGATTTTATTTGATGGATTTACAATGCCAACCCCTTTCTTTAACATTAGGCCTAACTAATTGCAATCAAGTATTTTCCTTGATTGTGAGAGAGGTCTAGACCTGCTGGTTTAAGACAAGAGAGAGAGAGAGAGAGAGAGAGCGAGAGAGAGAGAGAGGGAGAGAGGAGAGAGGGAGAGAGAGAGGAGAGAGAGAGGGAGAGAGGGAGGAGAGAGGGAGAGAGAGAGAGAGAGACAGAGAGGGAGAGAGAAAAAGAGAGAGAGGGAGAGAGAGGAAGAGAGGGAGAGCGAGAGAGACAGGTCTAGACCTGCTGGGTTTAGGCAGAGAGAGGTGAGGTCTAGAAGATCAAGGAGCTGGAACCATTAGCTCTCGCTTGGCGGGGGACTTATTGGTCAACTCCCAGCACACACAGTGGTCAACTGCTTTGTGTGTGTGTGTGTGTGTGTGTGTGTGTGTGTGTGTGTGTGTGTGTGTGTGTGTGTGTGTGTGTGTGAAGACAGCGTGTGTGTGTGGGGGGGGTGTGTGAGAGTAAGTAGACAGCGTGTGGGGGGGGTGTGTCCGTCTCCAGATTAACTTCTTAACTCCTCTTTGATGTGTTTGTTGTTGCCAGGCAGCAGGCTGGCGTGTCGTTAGCGTGTGGCCGAAAGCGAGCGTACCCCCCGCCACGACCAACCAGAATAACTAGTCCAACTAGTACTGGTTATACTGGAAGCAGATCCACTGCACACTGACTCCAAACTATACTGGTCTGCTCCCAGTATAACTAGTACTATTCTCTACAGTATACTGGTCAGCTCCCAGTATAACTAGTACTATACTTGTCAGCTTCCAGTATAACTAGTACTAGTCATGCTCTACATTATTATACTGGTCAGCTCCCAGTATAACTAGTAATAGTATTGCTCTACAGTATTATACTGGTCAGCTCCCAGTATAACTAGTACTAGTATTGCTCTACAGTATTTTACTGGTCAGCTCCCAGTATAACTAATACTAGTCATGCTCTACAGTAATATACTGTTCAGTATTAGCGTTGCAACGCTAATAAAAACAAATAAACCGCTAATAAAAACAAATAAATCACGGCAAAGTGTTATCTTGAGTGTTCCCGTGTAGTATATACTAAAACAATTATTCACCTCATGCTCCGTGAATAGTGCCGTGAATAGCCCTAGTGGGTTATTCCCCACTATTCACTTCGCCATCGGCGAATAATTGTTAACTAGTCATATACTGTGCTGAATTATAATGGTTATACTGTGAGCAATCCAATATAACCAGTACAAAGCAAATGACACACCAGCAGACAGACAAACAATCTGACAGATAGACAGGCCAGCAGACAGACAGACTGACCTCCTGTATGTGCAGCAGTTGACAGTTAATTGGGCCTCAGTGGGGGTCTGTCGGCCTACAGGTGGAGCCCACCTACCTGGGAGTCTAACCAACAGATGTCAGGCTGCCCCAACACACACACGCCCCCCCACTGGGGTGTTAATGGAGGTGGTTTAAGTGACTTCTGCTAAACATGTCAACAAGTACGTCCTCTCCCTGCCCAAAACAACACACACACGCACACACAAGTGTGTGTGTGTGTGTGTGTGTGTGTGTGTGAGGGGGTCAGTGGTCTCGTGCTGTTAAACTCCTTTCGCTTAAACAATGGCTGCCTGCAGAGAGATTAGGACCAATTATATATATATACAGAGAGAGAGGGGGGGGGGGACAGAAAGAGAGGAGAAGGAGAGAGAAATGGTGGAGGGGGAGCAAAAGCCAGAGGGGGGAGAGAAAGGGGGGGAGAGAGACGGGGAGTCAGGCCAGTAGCGTTATAGCCATGTGATTGCATACGCCTGACCAACAAGGCTGAAAATAGATTGGATTATCTAATTAAAATTTCCTCTTACGCAACTTTTTGTAGAAATGTCTAGGATACAAATCAAAATGATGAACTCTTCTTAAACTTCTAAGAACGAAGCCGAGGTCCCCCAGCCTGGCAGGTCAGTCATAGCTGGTCTTATTTTATTTTCACTTCTCTTCTATTTTCTATCAGCACACCAAACCAAACCTAAACACATCTCGCTGAGGGATCTACTCCTGCACACGATTGGATGTACTTGATGCGGAAAACACCTTAAACAAATTCTGGTCTGAGCTTCTTTGAGCTTTCTGCACATGCACTAAAGGTCAGTTAATCACTCTGTCTTTCAAATGTGTCTTTGTGTCCATCTCTCTGTCAGCCTGTGTGTCTGTCTTCATGTCCATCTCTCTGTCGGTATGTCCATCGCTGTGTCAGCCTGTCTGTGTGGCTACATGTGTTCTTAGGACCTATGAGACAAAAATAAGG
>NC_136936.1:8184649-8187149 GCF_949987615.1 Pollachius pollachius | reverse complement strand
CACCTCCCCCTTCTGCTCTTCCACCTCACCTCACCTCCCCCTCCTCCTCTTCACCTCCTCACCTCTTCCTCCTCCTCCTTCTACTCCACCTCACCTCCTCACCCACACCGTTGGAGTTCTTACCATCAGGAAGATAGTAAGAGTTCAGAGAGCGAAACACAGGGAGAAGTTCTCCTCTTCCTCTTGAAGAAGAGAACAGACGGCAGGTACAAAGACAGACAGGTAGATAGGCCGAGGTAGAGAGACAGACAGGCAGAAGTTCCCATCCTCCTTTTGATGAACAGGGAGACAGTGATTAATTGAAACACACACACACACACACACACACACAAACACATGCACATGTTGAGATACAGACAGACAGACAGGTAGAGACAGACAGACAGGTAGAGCAACAGCCATACAGTGGAAAGTGCTGCAGGAGTGGTGATGTCATGGGAGGGGTGTTCTGATTGGCGGACAGGTTTCTGCACTGTCTATATAAGCTGAGTACTACTTCACACAGTAGCAGAAGAACACTGGACCACATTCCAAGAGCTGTCTCTGCATGTCTCTCTCTCCATCTGTCTCTCTGTCTCCCTGTCTCTCTCTCTCACCCTGTGTCTGTCTGCATCGCTGGCCCTGATCAGTTCTCTGAAGATCTCCAAAGGTAGGCTCTGACACAACTATCATCTGTGTGTCTGTGAGTGTGTGCATACACTTTATAATAATCAATATGTATTAATTATGTATTTACCTCTATAATACTAACAATGAATTCATAATTTAATCATGATGTTTTAATCTTTATAGTCATACTGTAATAATAATGTATTTGTGTCTATAATTATAACGTTTTATAACGTCCAGTATTTTATCATAATGGATTCATCTCTAGAATATGTATGACTCTTGACTTCATCTCTGTTTTAATATGTATAATAATGTATTCATAATGCATTCATATCTATAATACAATGTATTACTCTCTATAATAATAATGTTTTAATCTTTGCAATAATTATGTATTAATAATGCATTCATCTCTATAATAACAGTGTATGACTAATGCCTTCATCTCTATGTTTTAATCTGTAAAATAATAATGTATTCATAATGCATTCCTTTCTATCAAAATGTCACACTCTCTATAATAATAATGTATTCATCCTTTTTTTAATAATGCATTAATAATGAATCCATCTCTATAAAATAATGTATGCATCTCTGTTATAATCTGTATAATAGTTATGTATTCATAATACATTGATCTGTATAATAATAATGTATTAATAATGCATTCATCTCTATAATGATGATGCATAACTAATGTATTCATCTCTATGTTTTAAACTCTATAATAATGATTTCATAATGCCTGCATCTCTTTAATAATAATGTATCCATCTCTATAATAATGTTAAATCTCTATAATAATTTAATAATAATGCATTAGTCTCTATAATAATAATAATAATAATAATGTATAACTAATGTATTCATCTCTATGTTTTAATCTATAATCTATAACAATGTATTCATAAAGCCTTCATCGCTATCATAATCAGGTATTCATAGTGCATTTAAATAATAATGAATTACTCTCTGTAACAATAATGTAATCCTACATGGATAGTAGCTGTAGGGTAAGGGGCCGCTCAGATCTCTTATGAAAAGATGAACTGCAGCCTGCATCACAGAGCCCGGTGACTGGGACATGCATTAATTCAGTATGTTACAGTAAGCAAGTATACTGTGTGTGTGCTTTTGTGTGAGGGTGTGTGTGCCAGTGTGTGTGCGTGTTCCAGAGAATGCAGAGTGTGTACGAGGGGACGTGACGTCCAAAGTGTTTATTTGTAGAGCTGGAAAATCCTAAAATTAGCTGATGTTGCTAGTCAATATAGTGCGTTGTGCGTGCGTAGGAGAGAGAGAAGTTATCTCATTAGCAAAAGGGACGCGTGATATAATCCTGTTATGACCTCTGACCTCTGTGTAGTGTTCCGAAGAAAAAATATAAATTGAATACCAAAGTATTAATCAACTAGTACAACAGCACTAACATAGTAGTACCACAGTAAAAACACAGCAGTACCGCAGGAATGACAGATTGCCAACATAGTAGTACCAAAGTACTAACACAGTAGTGCCAAAGTACCAACATAGTAGCTCCACAGTACTAACACAGTAATACAGTACTTACCCTCTACTGACATGGTAGTACCAGTGTACTGAAATAGCAGTATCACAGTACTGACACAGTAGTACCATAGTACTAACACAGTATTGAAATAAATGACCCACCTGACTTTTAAGGCCACTCCGGGCACATTTCTAACCAATCAGGGCATCTCTTCCATGATTGGTTTGTAGCATTGATCGGGCCAGTCAATCCAAGGTGTGTCATCGCAACACTTCTCAATGGCTGAGAAACGTAGGGAGGGTGAGAGCAGAGGGGGAGGCTGGCTAATTTGCTGTTTGTCTGCTCTTCCTCTTAAGTGTAGGAACACATGATGAGTGTATA
>NC_136936.1:8149649-8182149 GCF_949987615.1 Pollachius pollachius | reverse complement strand
GCCTCTCGGCTAGCACCCCAGGTCAGAGAGACACCTTCACACACAGTACACCGTTAACCCCTGTGGGTGGTTCTACTGGGAGGGGCTCAGTACAACTTTAATAGGTAATGGAAATATAAAAAGACCCAACTGGGTGTCAGGTGTCTGTTACAGTCTAACCTGGCTGGTTCAAGTGTCTGTTACAGTCTAACCTGGCTGGTACAGGTGTCTGTTACAGTCTAACATGGCTGGTTCAGGTGTCTGTTACAGTCTAACCTGGCTGGTTCAAGTGTCTGTTACAGTCTAACCTGGCTGGTTCAGGTGTCTGTTACAGTCTAACCTGGCTGGTTCAAGTGTCTGTTACAGTCTAACCTGGCTGGTTCAGGTGTCTGATACAGTCTAACCTGGCTGGTTCAGGTGTCTGTTACAGTCTAACCTGGCTGATTCAAGTGTCTGTTACAGTCTAACCTGGCTGGTTCAGGTGTCTGTTATAGTGTAACCTGGCTGGTTCAGATTCCTGTTACAGTCTAACCTGGCTGGTTCAGGTGATTGTTATGTCTAACCTGGATGTTTCAGGTGTCTGTTACGGTGTAACCTCGCTGGTTCAGGTGTTTGTTACAGTCTTACCTGGCTGGTTCAGGTGTCTGTTACAGTCTAACCTGGCTGGTTCAGGTGTCTGTTAGAGTCTTAACTGGCTGGTTCAGGGGTCTGTTACACTCTAACCTGGCTGGTTCAGGGGTCTGTTACACTCTAACCTGGCTGGTTCAGGTGTCTGTTACAGTGTCACCTGGCTGGTTCAGTTGTCTGTTACAGTCTTACCTGGCTGGTTCAGGAGACTGTTACAGTCTAACCTGGCTGGTTCAGGCTTCTGTTACAGTGTAACCTGGCTGGTTCAGGCTTCTGTTACAGTGTAACCTGGCTGGTTCAGGAGTCTGTTACAGTGTAACCTGGCTGGTTCAGGTGTCTGTTACAGTCTAACCTGGCTGGTTCAGACTTCTGTTACAGTGTAACCTGGCTGGTTCAGGCTTCTGTTACAGTGTAACCTGGCTGGTTCAGGCGTCTGTTACAGTGTAACCTGGATGTTTCAGGTTCCTGAGCTGCAGTCTAACCTGGCTGGGCCCTCTGGAGGGGAGAAGGCCAGGGAGAAGATGTCTGAAAAGCTGCTTCTTCTGGACCGCCTGGTCAGGATGGAGAATGATGTCATGGAGCCAAAGAGGAAGCGCAGTTTCCCAGGAGGCAACACGCCTTTGGACCGGCTGTCAATCAGCAGCATGGATACTAAACAAGCATCAAAGAAGAGGTGAGAGCCTCTGAACCTAGACACGGAACCTAGTTAGAACCAAGGGATGGAACCAAACATAGAACATATCTAGCACACACACACACACACACACACACACACACACACACACACACACACACACACAGATACATACCAGTACTTATATTAGAGATGCTAACATCCTGATGCGTTTTCTAGGAAGGTAGTGGAGTTGCCGAGGCGGAGAATCAGTCCAACGATGGACAGAATCGGGGTCAGCCGGTTACCCAACAATCGAGGCTAGTCTTCCTGCAGCCCACCAATATCGCCATCCTGTGGACAGCTGTGGCAATTCGGCGGATGGACCTTCAGCTGAGAGCTAATTTAATGTGAGAAAATAAGGTATTGGGATAGCGTTTTTCCTTTAAAGAGTGCACCACAACCGGCCAATCACCAGCATCGCTCTCAAAAGCTGGCTCCCACAGGCAACTAATAAAAACCTGACAATCCATTGGTGCAACATTGGTCGCATCAAGAAGGTGATACATGTTAGATATTGCTCCTTGACCGTTCATTTTATAAAGAACCAGTGTGTGCCTTAACATCACTGTGGATGAATCGGATGTTATCCGTATTGTATGGTGCATTGTGTATTACACTATATTTGGCACCAGTGAATAAATTAGAAGAGAGACAATCTCCCTTCTATTGATCAGATGACCAAAAACCCATGGTGGAGTATCCTACACACCACACCACATACAACGCATCACATGGCAACGACACACTGCCTCTCCTACAACCTAAAAACCACCTAGCTGTCAACCTGCTCCTGTCTCTCCTACAACTTAGCCTCCTCAACTTTAACCTGCTCTACTGACTCCTGGAGCAAGACAGCGGGCAGCAGTACCTTCCTTTCACAATATAATTTGAGCGGCTCACACACGCACACATTTCTGTCCACCAACGGGAGGCCTCTGCTTCGACCTGAATGTGACACGACTTAACTTGAGTTGTTGGTTAGTATCCCTGATATTAATGGTCAGGTCTTGCTTAACACTGGGTGAGCAGGACCATCCTTTTATGCCAGAACCAGGTAGTAACCAGTTATAACTGGTAAGTAACAATTGGTGATGATGCAACTGGTAATAACATAATATAAGTGGTAATACCTGGTTTTGTTAGAACTGGTTATATCTGGTTGTTAGGACTGGTAATAACTACCTGGTTAGAACTGTACTGTCCTACCCCACAAGGGGTCAGAGGTTATTGTATTTAGTTGCTCAAGCGTTCCAGACAGTACCTTTATCCTGCCATAGTAACGTTGATATCTGTCCATGTGTAAAAACGGCCTGTGTTTTAGTTTTTTTATGTATTGCTCGTCTTTGCTTGATTATTAAACTGTACACATTTAATACAATGGTTTCTGTGTCAAACTACAGCAATGGTCTGTTGGAATACATTTGTGTCCAGGTCCATAAACCATTATTATGTCTTCAATTTAACATGAGGCTCATCAACATACAAGCAGTTACCAACAACGCCTTTTTTGGGGGGGGGTTTTTCTTTAATATTTCTCTTGTTTTAATATTGGCAATAAACAGTGGCTATTAGTTGAATGGCTAATATAGTTTGAGTTCAAACCCAAACTCGAATCTCACTCTTAACGCAACATGGATGAAGGTACAGTGAACAAAAGTATAAAACTAAAGCGAAAAGGATCAAATCACACCTCTATATCAGTGTTATTTCCATTAGGTCCCGTGTAAACGTTGACTCAACGAGTCGGTTACTCAGGTAACCACTAGGGGGAGGCGTTACAACGTCTTGTTCGGCTCGAACACACACCACCAGTTCACTTATTGGGGACAAAAAGTCAATCGTCTAAGATGAATTAAGCATGCAGTTGTTTACTCACCAGTCTAGTAGAAACGTAGAGAGTTCAGAATTGAACTTCATTCCTTTACTCGCCAAGTGAAGTCTCCATCGGTTGAAAGCAGTGCCAATGTTAATCCTTGTTTTGCTTCAATCATTATAGGGTGACTCTTATGTTTTGACTCATCTGTGTGTTTGAAGACAAACCAAAATCTTGTTGCGTTGTTACCGTTACTCGAATGATTAAGCGACCATTCTACATTTTTCGTTAAGTGATAGAAATTGTATTCCCATCACATGAACTGGGATACTGTAACCAAAGTCAATGTTTGCGGCATACAGAAAGTAAATGCTTATCCAGCTAACTCGCTTTGGGAAAACAATGATGAATTTTTAATAAAACAACTCATCCGAATATGGGTAGAACTGGCAAACACCAATTCATATTTATCTCGGCGTCTCTTTTAAGTTTAGGTAAGAAATTATTACATATTATTCAATTATTATAGGAGGTGGCCGGATAGGTTAAGCTCCCAAACCTAGAACCAGAGTGGTTTACACAGCAAAAATCAGACCCGGGTAACAGGATTTGAGCAGAACTCTGTTTAATATGAAAAGATTTCTCAACCGTAGAGAAGGGTGCACACTCACACGCCGGTCACATTAAACATCCCTGGGTACTGAGTGTGACACACACACACACACACGCACACACACACACACACACACACACACACAAACGCACGCACGCACGCATGCACACGCACACATGCGCACGCACGCACACACGCGAGGGGGGGTTCTGAGCAAATGATTAAAAATAAACTAAAATAGGCAGGGGCGAGGTGGGTGAAGTCAGAGCGGCAGGCTTCTCCCCTCCACGCTGATCTTGACGGTGTGGCCCGTCTTGGTGAGCCACCGGATGTCCTGTGAGCGCCGCGTCTGTTTGTCCACGCGAGCCACTCCCTTCTTCACGGTCCCTGGGGGCCAGACCCGCGTGTTAGCTTTGACTGTTGCGTCACCCTTGTTACCATGAGCACAATCTCACTGAGCCCACACACAGCAGCCAAGACCCAGGAAGTCAAGCATTTCTAAACAGCGGCCTCGCCTGCAGGTGAGTTGGCAGGATAGCACTCAAACACTGCCCCTAGTGGAGTGGAAGGATATGACAGACTCTATCGTGTACTGTAATCTATACGTGTAGTGTACTGTAGTCTATAGGTTAGTGTTGTTAACTGTAGTCTATAGGTTAGTGTAGTTGTCTGTTCAAATGAAAGGCAGGACACTACAACAGTTGCACTTCTAAAACTGCACCCTAGCAGACATTGACTCCCAAACCCCAAGAAGACCTTTAATAAACAGTTTGTAAAACAACAGTTGGTTAACCAACAGTTGGTTAACCGACAGTTGGTTAACCAACAGCTTGTAAAGATCCATGAGAAAATCTCTAACCAAAAATGTCTCAACCAACAGCTTGTTAACCAACCGCTGTTTAAGCACTTTAGGTACTTACTGCCCCTATGTGTAGCAGCAAGTACTACAGGATGGTACTTACTGCCCCCAATGGGTAGCAGCAGGTACTACAAGGGCATGTGGTTTCCCTGCACACTGATCTTGATGGCTCCTTGCAGGCGCCCCCGTTTCTTCTGCTCAGCAAAACGACGCTTGTGCTTCTCCAATCGACTGACGCCTTTCTTAAATCCACTCTGAGGAAC
Source organism: Pollachius pollachius (assembly GCF_949987615.1). Taxonomy (NCBI): domain Eukaryota; kingdom Metazoa; phylum Chordata; class Actinopteri; order Gadiformes; family Gadidae; genus Pollachius; species Pollachius pollachius. Next base: position 8,177,319 of record NC_136936.1, on the reverse strand, counting down.
CAATCAACGCACAGCTAAAGCAGCGACCGCATACACAACCATCAGTGCCTAACCCCTGACCCCTGTATCATGTTTACCATATTATTACTACAAACCAACTTTTAAACAAAATTAAATAAACCAGTATAAGAATTATGCTATAAACCAGAATAAACTAGTATGCATCAGACTTAATCTGAACAGTATAAAGAACCAGAGCATATATACTACAGGGATAAACTCACCCTGCTTGACTCCATCTCTATGTTCCACTTGGGTCGGACTACGTAGTCCTTGTTGGAGGGCATGGGTACCCTGGCCCGGGCACAGAAGCCTGGCTCCCCAGGTCGCAGAGCCCTGTTGGGGGGAGGACGTTAGGCACAGGTGGGGATGATTGGAGGCAGGTTCTGGAGGAAGGGGTTGAGGTGGGATCTTACTTTTCCTCTCCAGTGAGTTGCTTCTCTAGGTCCCGACGGGGAGTCTGACCGCCAGAACTAGCGAGAGAGAGAGACGGAGGCATAGGGGGGAGAGACGGAGAGAGAGGGAGGGCGAGACGGACAGTCAGCACAAAAAACATACCTTGCTGCTCCAGGACTCAATGTGGCCCAGTTTGAGTTCCTGGGTCCAGTTTTCTTTTAACTCACCGTAACCAACCCTCCACACACCATGTGACAGTTTATAGTTTAACTCAAACAAGCTCCTGAAGGCGCATGGATTGTTACACACACCAAGCAACAGTTTATTTTTTTTCTCTAACAGCCTCCTGATTGGGACAGGGGCAGTGGAGTCTTTAAATGAAAACGAGGCCGGCAGTTAAAGAACTGTACTGCTAGAGAGCGGAACCACAGTGCAACCATGCAGAGGAACCTGGTTGTAGGAGAGAAGACATCGGGCTCCGACGCCTTCACCTCCTTGTGTGCCTGACTGCAGAACCAGGGTGAGGATGGAGGAGGTGAAGAACCAGGGATGAGGAGGGAGGAGGTGAAGTACCAGGGATGAGGAGGGAGGAGGTGAAGAACCAGGGATGAGGAGAAGAACCAGGGAGGAATAGAGGGAGGAAGGGAAGAACCAGGGATGGATGAAGAGGGAGGAGGTGAAGAAGATCAGGACTAGATGTCAGGTTTAAAGCCTCAGGTAGGGTCTAAGGTAGGAGTCAGACTAGAGGTCGGTTAAACGCCTCAGGTAGGGTCTAAGGTAGGGGTCAGACTAGAGGTCAGTTAAACGCCTCAGGTAGGGTCAAAGGCAGGGGTTGGACTAGAGGTCAGGTTAGAGCCTCAGGTAGGGTCTAGAGTAGTGGTTGGACTAGAGGTCAGGTTAGCGCTTTAGGTTGGGTCTAGGGTAGGGGTTGGACTAGAGATCAGGTCAGAGCCTCCGGTAGTTTCTAAGGTAGGGGTTAGACTAGAGATCAGGTCAGAGCCTCCGGTAGTTTCTAAGGTAGGGGTTAGACTAGAGATCAGGTCAGAGCCTCAGGTAGTTTCTAAGGTAGGGGTTAGACTAGAGATCAGGTCAGAGCCTCAGGTAGTTTCTAAGGTAGGGGTTAGACTAGAGATCAGGTCAGAGCCTCCGGTAGTTTCTAAGGTAGGGGTTAGACTAGAGGTCAGGTCAGAGCTTTAGGTAGGGTCTAAGGTAGGGGGTTAAGGTACGGCTAAACTTTAAGTAAAGTATAGGTATAGGTTGAGATAAGGGTTACGGTAGGGATTAGGAATAGGATCAATTAAGGGGTGAAGGTATGGGTTTAGGTAAAGGTTAGGGTGGGGGTGACGTTTAAGGTAAGTGTTGGCCCAGACCTTAGTCCTCTCTTCTGGGGCATCTGCTGGTCTAGGTCTCTCTGTTGACGTTCCTCTCGGGTCATCCCCTTGTAGTTGGACGTCAGACCAAAGATGGGTCGGGACCACTCGTCTAGGGGTGCAGAAAATAACCCAATGCTCGCTTATAAGAACCATACTACTAGTGTATCGATCGCTAATATGAAACGCCTCCTGCTAGTCGCTTAACTGGAACCAGAAATTCCCTGCTAGTCTCCTTACTGGAACCAGAAATTCAACCACATTCCTCCTGTTGTCTCCTCCCTCACCTGGCGTTCTGATAATGCCAGGTCAGATTTCAAGGTGCTACTGCTTACCTATAGAATACTGAACAGATCAGCCCCATCCTACCTGAAGGACCTAATTATTCCCCATTCTCGCCCCTCTTGTATTTCAAAAGTTGGTTATACATGTTTTCCATCAGAGGTCTTCATCAGAGAGACTGAGAGAAAGGGAGGGCGAGACAGACAGCCTGCACACAAAACATACCTTGCTAATCCAGGACTCAATGTGGCCCAGTTTGAGTTCCTGGTAGTTTTCTATAGGAACTCAGGTTCCTATAGGCTGATTGGTTGTTTAACACACCATGTGACAGTTTATTTTTTTTAACTCAAACAGGCTCCTGAAAGTGCATTGAATGTTTCACACACCACGCAGTAGTTTCTTTTTTAACTCAAACAGGCTCCTGGAGGCTGATTGGTTGTTAGACACGCCATGTGACAGTTTATTTGTTAACTCAAACAGGTTCCTGGAGGCTGATTGGTTGTTAGACACGCCATGTGGGGTTTTTACTTACTGATGAGTTTGAGAGCCAGGTCTTTGTTGGGTCGAGACTCCTTGGGGTGTTTGTAGAGGAACATGACCGCACGTCCGATGCCGCTGTGTTTCAGAGTTTCCTGGCTCACGCTGGGAAGCTGCGGAACAGTACACAGAATGGTCCAGTGGTTAGGGAGTCCCATCCCTGATGTACACAGTCTACCTAGGGTAGATCGATAGATATCCTTGAGCAAGATGCTCCTACCTGCTTCTTTACGACAAACATAGAAGAACCTGGGGTCAAAGAGAAGCAATGGACACTTCTGTGACTGAAATGTTTGTGTTGTTGTGGAAAAGGGTGTAAGGAAATAATATCGAGCACAGAGAATTCAATTCAATTCTAGAGCGGTGCTAACCCCCTGACGATTCTAGAGCGGTGCTAACCCCCTTCAGGACCTAGAGCAGTGCTAACCCCCTGACGATTGTAGAGCATTGCTAACCCCCTGCAGGATCTAGAGCGGTGCTAACCCCCTGACGATTCTAGTGCAGTGCTAACACCCTTCAGGATCTAGAGCGGTGCTAACCCCCTGACGATTCTAGAGCAGTGCTAACCCCCCGCAGGATCTAGAGCGGTGCTAACCCCCCGCAGGATCTAGAGCGGTGCTAACCCCCTGACGATTCTAGAGCAGTGCTAACCCCCTGCAGGATCTAGAGCGGTGCTAACCCCCCGCAGGATCTAGAGCGGTGCTAACCCCCCGCAGGACCTAGAGCAGTGCTAACCCCCTGACGATTCTAGAGCAGTGCTAACCCCCTTCAGGATCTAGAGCGGTGCTAACCCCCTGACGATTCTAGAGCAGTGCTAACCCCCTTCAGGATCTAGAGCGGTGCTAACCCCCTGACGATTCTAGGGCAGTGCTTACCCCCTGCACGATCTAGAGCGGTGCTAACCCCCTTCAGGATCTAGAGCGGTGCTAACCCCCTTCAGGATCTAGAGCGGTGCTTACCCCCTTCAGGATCTAGAGCGGTGCTTACCCCCTTCAGGATCTAGAGCGGTGCTTACCCCCTTCAGGATCTAGAGCGGTGCTTACCCCCTTCAGGATCCAGAGCGGTGCTAACCCCCTTCAGGATCTAGAGCGGTGCTAACCCCCTTCAGGATCTAGAGCGGTGCTAACCCCCTTCAGGATCTAGAGTGGTGCTTACCACCTCATGATTCTAGAGCGGTGCTAACCCCCTTCAGGACCTAGAGCAGTGCTTACCTCATGCAGGATCTTGAGCAGCTCCCCTCGGATGCGGAGGGCTGGGAGGCTCTTGTCTGGCAGGGGGCCGATCCACTCCTTGATGGCGGTCATCACGCCGCCGTCGATGAACGTCTCCTTCAGATCCTGCCTGGAGACAAGCTGCCGTTACACTCCCACTCGGTGCTGGCACACTGCCCCTTCAAACACCACCGCCATACTAGATGAGGAGGTGCTGTACTAGATGAGGAGGTGCTGTACTAGAAGAGGAGTCGCTGTACTAGATGAGGAGGAGGTGCTGTACTAGAAGAGGAGTCGCTGTACTAGATGAGGAGTCGCTGTACTAGAAGAGGAGTCGCTGTACTAGAAGAGGAGTCGCTGTACTAGAAGAGGAGTCGCTGTACTAGAAGAGGAGTCGCTGTACTAGATGAGGAGGTGCTGTACTAGAAGAGGAGGTGCTGTACTAGAAGAGGAGGTGCTGTACTAGAAGAGGAGGTTCTGTACTAGATGAGGAGGTGCTGTACTAGAAGAGGAGGTGCTGTACTAGAAGAGGAGGTGCTGTACTAGATGAGGAGGTGCTGTACTAGATGAGGAGTCGCTGTACTAGAAGAGGAGGTGCTGTACTAGAAGAGGAGTCGCTGTACTAGAAGAGGAGTCGCTGTACTAGAAGAGGAGGTGCTGTACTAGAAGAGGAGGTGCTGTAATAGAAGAGGAGTCGCTGTACTAGAAGAGGAGGTGCTGTACTAGAAGAGGAGGTGCTCTATGTGGAAACACTAGAGGAGGAGGTGCTGCTGTAGAAGAGGAGGTGCTGTACTAGAAGAGGAGGTGACTATGTAGGAGGAGGTGCTCCATGCTGAAACACTTGATGAGGAGGTGCTGCTCTGGGTGAGGAGGTGATGATGCATGAGGAGGTGCTCCATGTGGATACACTGGATGAGGAGGTGCTATAGTAGGTGATGAGGTGCTGTATGTTTACTTCTTGAGATGCGTGACAACCACAGGCAGCAGTGTGAGTTTCTTCAGCGCTGGTTTCTTTTGAGCGTTGAGCGTTCTGTCCTCCTAAACACACACACACACACAAACACACAGATAATCAGGGGACTTATTGTGGGATCATGAAAGTACTGGGGGACTCTTATTGTGACAGTATGAAGGCAGCCGGTGACTTATTTGGCAGTACTCGGGGACTCTCATATGGGCAGTATAAAGGCAGCAGGGGACTCTTAATGTGGCGGTACCTCTGCGGCCTCGTTCATCTTGGTGATCATGGCGCTGACGACGTCGTCAGCGTCGCTGATGAACGTTCCTCCGTCTCGGTTCCTCCTGCGCTTCCCGCCCGCTGCCTTCTTACGCGCCAGCATGATGTCAAAGTCTGACATCATGCTGGTACTGGGGGACAGAGACCATGAGTCAGTATGGGGGGGAGGGAGACCACGGGTCAGGATGGGGGAGGGAGAGAGCAGGGGTCAGGATGGGGGAGAGAGAGAGCAGGGGTCAGGATGGGGGAGAGAGAGAGCAGGGGTCAGGATGGGGGAGAGAGAGAGCAGGGGTCAGGATGGGGGAGGGAGAGAGCAGGGGTCAGGATGGGGGAGAGAGAGAGCAGGGGTCAGGATGGGGGGGAGAGAGACCACGGGTCAGGATGGGGGAGAGAGAGAGCAGGGGTCAGGATGGGGGAGAGAGAGCAGGGGTCAGGATGGGGGGGAGAGAGAGAGCAGGGGTCAGGATGGGGGAGAGAGAGAGCAGGGGCCAGGATGGGGGAGAGAGAGAGAGCACAGGTCAGGATGGGGGAGAGAGAGAGAGCAGCGGTAAGCGTGGTCGAGATAAAGAGAGAGAGAGGGTTGCTTTCTTACTCTTTGCCACTACGGTCGACTCCTTCATCCGAATCAGAGTCTTCCTCAGCTGGCTGGTTCTCTACCTTCTGCTGCCCCTCCAGTTCCTCCTGGTTGAAACCCTACACACACACACACACACACACACACACACACACACACACACACACACACACACACACACACACACACACACACACACACACACACACACACACACACACACACACACACACACACACATTATACAGACATAATACAAATCTTTGTAGACAGAAGTTTTTGCAATAGGACAGGGAGCTGTAATTACCGTAAACTCCTCTTCCTCCTCGTCTCCCGACTCTCCAAAGATGTCCGCAATCATCTTCCTAGAACACAGAAAGTGGTAATTGAACTTCACCCTTAGTATATCAGTCACATGTCTAGTACAATACTGATACTACCCAAGATCCATTTCTGCTACTAGCCTAGACCTACTGGTCATACTACCCTAGACACAGTGGTGATACTACCCTATATTCAGTACTGACAGTGGAACAATGACCCAGTACTGCTACTAGCCTAGATCCAGTAATGATACTGTACCATCAACCCAGTAGTGATTAGGGATGAGGATCATTAAAATTTATTGATATTGATACCATTTTCGATACTCCTTAACGATCCGAGTCTTTATCGATACCTCTATCGATACTTTTCTATTAATTGGTGGAAATATGAAGCGTTTTTAGTGATGAGGAAAATGTTTAGGAAATAAATAATTGCATTTTAAATAAAATATGTAATTCTTCATAAATATTGACATCAGTAGTTTTAGTTATATAAACTAAAATGATTAGAGCAGATACAACCGTATTAGTAATACAGAAACATGAGTAATACAGTATTACTCATGTTTCTCACCAAAAACTCAATTTACCGTTTCTTTATGTTACATTTGAACGCATCATGATAACCTAACAGTCGTTTTACTGAGCCAACCTCAACACATCATCACGCAGCAAATCTGAAACTTTATTTACTTTTTAAGATAACTAGCTTGTATGCTGCTGATACAACACTGATTTCACAATTGGATTACTATTTTTAACTGACGGGACTAGCGACAATGTCTGTGTGTGGGATTACTACTCGTAATTTGAGTGGATGATTAAGACGGGCCTGTCTGTGGTGCGACAGGAGAAGGAGGAGACTGAGTCTTTTCAACTCAGAGACAGTCGACGGTACTGTATTTGGTCTTTATTTGATGCACAATGCTAATGTGCTTGGCCATTGAGGTTATGTTTCCCCCTTTACAATAAATTATTTTCGCCCTTGTCGCCCGTTCAGCCATCCTCGCGAGCAAAGTTAACTGCCAGACTTCACTTGTTTTACTTGTAATACCTGTTTGCTTACAATTCCATTCAAAAACATTGGTGGACACACTGCAGTGATTGGATTGATTTGATTTAAATGCTGTGACGCAACTCGAGGGACACAACATTACGTTACAGGACCTACGGGACATAAATAATACTAAATGAATGACGGGACTCGATAGTGGTATCGATAAGCAAACGTTAATGATTTTCGGGTTTTGAAAAAAGTGGAACCGGGTCCTTGATAGAAGCGGGTTTCGATCCCCATCCCTAGTAGTGATACTACCCAGATCCAGTGGGACCAGTACTGATACTGTAATCTAGACACATTAAGTGTAATAGAGCCCAGGGTTCTGGCCTACTCACTCCTCCTGGTCTTCTCCCGACTCGCTGTCACTGCCAAACAGTGTCTTCTCGTCCTTGGTCTTGGCAGGACCGTCCTCGTCTTCGCTGTCGGAGCCCAGCTCCCTCAGCTTGGCTGCCATTTTGCGGTCGGGACCCTCGGAGTCCGAGTTCTCCTCGTCAGACACGGCTCTGCTGCGCTTCACTGAGGAGTCAGAAGCACTTCGTTCAGGACAGCTTTCCATATGGAATCTCCCTTTGCATTCATGAGCATATCAATAGAAAGACAGTTCATCTATAATGACATGAATGGAGATGGTGGTTTGATGGGCTGTTGATCCTCTGGTCTCACCTGGTGTAGGAGTATCGTCATCCTCGCTGTCTGAGAGGATGGCCTTCTTCCTCTTCACTACACACAAACACACAGACAGAGACACATACAAATGTAGTTTGCTGGGAAGCTGGCTGACCTTCATGGAAGATCCTTGTGTTTTGTGATTCCTACTGAGCTATACAAGGAGTAACTCTGCACTAGGACTGGACAATAAATCAACATTAATATCAATCCTTATGTTTGTTTTTTATATACATTTTTAATTTAGAAGCATCAATCACTGACTCGCCGCACTGTCTGAGTCAGTGCAGTGTGTGCAGGCAGTAGGTGATGACGTACTGTATCACTAAATATATGATGCATATAATACTGGGCTTCAAGAAGCTAATGATTGTCATGCTGGACGCGCTACCTGGGCAAATTTATTTCCCCCAAATATCACTCCCTAAGCTCTACTCTCTCTCCAGCAGTTGTTTACATATTTGTCATTTTATTTAATCAATGTTCAGTATACTACCTCTAAAATGTTTGAGAGACGTTTGAAATCAGGCATTTGATGTGATGGGAATCAAAGTAATTATTTGCAGTATTATTTTATTTTATTTATTTCAGTGTATAACAGGGTCGGCTTAGCTGAGGAGGTAGAGCAGTTGCCCCCAGCTCCTCCTAGCTGAGTGTTGATGTGTCCCTGAGCAAGACACTTAACCCCAACTGCTCCTGACGAGCTGGCTGTCGCCTTGCATGGTTGACTCTGCCGTCGGTGTGTCAATGTGTATTAACCGATGTAAGTCGCTTTGGATAAAAGTGTCTAATAATAAATAATTCTATATTTTAAACCAGAATCGGTTCTATGGAGAATGCTGTTAATTTAGCAATATTATTTTTATTCTAAAATTTATTGTGATAGTTGTGATAATTATCTAAAACCATCAATATAAAATGGCATATTATGATATCATTTATGGCCATATCGTTGTTGAAGAGGGCAAGAGGCACAGAGAGCTGTGCCTCCTGTGCCCCCCCAATGAGCTTAAAGAGTTTCCCGACCAATACACCTAAAAAAATGAGGTTTAACCCTGCTGTGTTAGTGCCTTGCTCTACAGTACCTGGTCCAGCGTCTTCATCCTGGCTATCTTCTGTCCGTTTCGCCTTCTCCTCTTCGTTGTCAGCCTTCCGTTCCTCCCCCACCTCATCCTCGCTGTCCGACATCATCACTGCCTTCCACTTCCCCCCGCCGGCCTCTGCTTCCTGCGTCCCAACAGCCCCCTCCTCCTCTTCATCGTCGTCTGAGTGCTGGGCGGCAATCTTCTTCCTCGCCGGCGTGCTGCCGTCTGATGTTCCATCTGCGTTAGGGGTGGAGCTAGGGGAAGAGGAGGGGCTATGTTTGGCATGGGGAGGGGTCCTCCTGTCCTCCTCACTCCCTCTGCTCTTCAAAGCAGAGTCTTCCTCATCGCTGTCCGCGGGCCTGGGCCGCTCTACCTCGGAGTCACTGTTGTTTCCACGGTTACGCCCAGGGGCCTCCACCTCGGAGTCACTGTTGTTTCCACGGTTACGCCCAGGGGCCTCCACCTCGGAGTCACTGTTGTTTCCACGGTTACGCCCAGGGGCCTCTACCTCAGAGTCACTGTTGTTTCCACGGTTACGCCCAGGGGCTTCTATGTCTGAGTCACTGTTGTTTCCACGGTTACGCCCAGGGGCCTCTACGTCTGAGTCACTGTTGTTGCCAGAATTACGCCGAGGAGCTTCTCCCTCGGAGTCACTATTGTCGCCACGGTTACGCCCAGGGGCCTCTCCCTCCGAGTCGCTGTGGCCCCCTGCAGGGCCCTCGTTGTCGGAGCCACTGGCCGGGCCGCTGGGCTCCATGGGATGGGGGCCGTCCTCACCCTCACTGCCGTCGTCCTGAACCATAACAGAGCAGCAAAACTTTAGCTTTGTGCACGTTTATGTAGTGAGAGGAGTGTTTATATAGTGAGTAGTGTACAAACAGTGAGGGAAGAGTATATCGTGAGGGGAGTGTTTGTAGGTAGGCCTGTCAACTAGTTTAGTATTAATTTGATGAAGGCAGGTAGTAGCCTGGGATTATGGGGGTCGTTGTCTTCATCACCATTTACGTTGAAAATCTATCTCACGTGACACCACAGCAATCATGTTCACGGACAAGGTAATGTACCAAAGTTGTATTCACGATACGTTTCAATAAACTTAATTCAAGTATCCAAAAAAACGTTCCATACTAAAATTGAGAGGAGTCGGGGACGCAAACTGCTGTAGATAACAGCAGACAAACACATCCAGTGTGCTGTTCTAAGGTAATGCAACAGCTACATACACATACAACACACACCTCTATAATAAAGAAAGATGCAGACATGAAGACCTGTGAACCAACCTCTGAATTATGTTTTGTGGGCATCGCCTGCTCATCTTCTGAAGCTGGGTGTTCGTCTTGTACAGGTGTACCACCGCCATCATCTGCAAACACACGCACCCCATCAATAACAAACACAAACACACACACGCACACACAAAATATACAATATATATAATATATACAATATAAGAGTATTTTCGTGACTCTATACAAGTGACTATTTTATTGAGTACATATACAGGAGAGTATTTTCCTGAGTATATATATACCATATTAAAGAGCATTTTAGTGAGTCTATACAACTTTATAATGCGTATTTTATCGAGTATAAATATAACTTAATAGGAGAGCATTTTAGTGAGTTACAGACCATATAGTAGAGTATTTTAGTGTGTCACGTTATAAGGAAACAAAGCGTCTTACCGGAGCGGCTGGCGGATACAACGTCGTCGTCCTCTCCGTCCATCTGTTTTATTGTTGTTCGGATTATTTATGATGCCCGAGTTATATTCTTATATTTAATAAACACGATACCTTAGTAGGTGGCGTGCTGGTTTAAAGCCAGCTAGAAAATGTACTTATGAAATAGTAACTATGCGGTGTTGATCACCGCCATCAAAATGGCAGCGCGGCCTTGATATGCGCATGCTCCCTGTTGCTGTCGCGGGCTAGTGGCGTCATTGCAGGTCGAAACCTGGCGTTTTTTTATTTATTGTTACTTAAAACGTTATTTTCATTAATTTATTTATTTTTAAGCGGTAAAGGAAAGTAATACGTTAGGTAAACATTAATACCATCGTCTTCTGCTTTTGCTATCTGTTATTTTCTCAATTATTTTGACTTCCGTTTATACTGTGACCTCATTATCACGCGACGTCATCTCTGAGGAGCACGTTTTTGAGAGTTGTGATCAGATCCGTAAGTTAAGTTATTATTATTAGTTAGATTGTCATGGGAGAGAAGAGCCGGCTGTGCCGGGTGTGGGTTGGCGCGGAGACGGGGATTCTGAAGGGGATCAGCCCGGCCAAGAAACAAGCCTTCAACTTTTCCGAGACGAGCAGCCTGAGCCGAGACCAGGAGGTTCGGGTGCTGTGCTGGGGAGACCCCGCCGAGACGGAGGTGCTAGTGGGCTCCGTGAACGGGACCGTGCGGACGTTCAGCACCGAAAAGGGGGTCTTTACGGAGACCAGGCAGTGTGGGGACGCTGATCAGGGGTTCTTCACCGGGCTGGCGGTGGCGGACTGCGGCCTGGTGACGTGCGTGGAGACGGGCCGGCTGCGTGTGTGGAGGGAGGAGAGCAGCAGCCCCGTAGTTGACATCGACGCGGGGAAGAACGTGTGTCGTATGCGACAGAACGCTGCGCAGAAGAACCGAGTCGCCACGGGTGGGAAGGAGAACGGGCTGAAGATCTGGGACCTGGAGAGACCTGACACGCCGGTGTTCACAGCGAAGAACCTGCGGGACGATTGGCTCGACCTGCGGCAGCCAGAGTGGCTTCGGGACGCCGCGTTCCTCCCGGACTCCGACAAGATAGTGACGTGCACGGGGCATCACCAGGTCAGCAGCACCAGTACTATATATATATATATATATATATATATATATATATTCTGTGTACAAGTACCTATAAGGGTCAACGACATTCCAACGTGGTGTCTCCATTAAAATATATATTCTACTGGGACTTGCTGGAAACATACAACTATCCTATTTATTTCACGATGGATTCAAAATGTATCCTCTGTTTACTTGATGTGGGTGTCCCATGGAAGCCCTTGTTTTGACCGTGTTTCTCCGTGTGTGTGTGTTGGATCCAGGTGCGTGTGTACGACCCTTCCACCCCTCAGCGCAGGCCCGTTTTGGAGGTCCGCTACGGGGAGTACCCTCTCACCTGCCTGTCTCTGGTGGCCGGGGCGCAGTCGGTAGTGGTGGGCAACACCCACGGCAGCCTTGCGGTGCTGGACCTCAGGAAGGGGCTGGTGCGAGGTTGTCTAAAGGGGCTGCAGGGGGGGGTTCGGGGGCTGCAGTGCCACCCCAACCTGCCCCTGGTGGCCTCCTGCGGCCTGGATCGCTTCCTGCGCATCCACAGCCTGGAGACGCGTGCGCTGGAGCACAAAGTGTACCTCAAGTCCAGACTCAACTGCCTCCTGCTGTCCAGCGGAGCGCTCGGGGAGGAGGTCGGGGGGGACGTGGAGGAGGTGAAGGAGGAGGAGGACGAGGTGTGGCAGAGCATGGAGAAGGTGGAGGAGAAGAGCAAGCGAAAAGCCCCAGAGGAGGAGGAAGAGGAAGAGGAGGGGGAGGCAGTAGAGGTGGAAGTGACGCAGGTGACCAACAGCAAGAAGAAGAAGAAGAAAGGCCAGAAGTGATGATGGTCAGAGGCTTCATGTTCTCCATGCCTATGATCAATGAACCCGGTTGGATAGCAGCACCCAGCCCTGCAGTCAGCTGACCAGGAGAGGGCCCCTTATTGGCCAGCAGCTGGTTTCTTTTGGACATTGAGGCGGTGCGTCTGCTTGTATGCTCTGTTGTCGATAAAGTTTCAGAAGATATTTCCTTAACCGAGTGTCTTCTCAGGTGTTTGTTGGAAGTGCATCAGTAAACAAAGTACAGGACAAGTGTTTTAGCTCAGAGTCTGGATGTGTATTTTGATCCAGTTTGGATCAAGATACAAACTGGGAATTAGTTTAACAGACGGGTAAAATATGAACATGTTTTATTAAGCAGTTTTTTCAAATAAATGTATTAACCATCCAAAATACAATAAAATGTGCTGTTTTATGTTATTGTGGTTTTAGGAAAAGCAAGACCAACGGAAGGTCTGTGTCGACCTTGCATACGTAACAGGGGTTATATATTCATGGTTCAGTCTGGCTTGAAATATAAGGACATCTTCTACAATGCTTTACAGATTAAACACAATAAATATGAACCTCATGGAAGCTGTCGAGCCTGTCTGTACCACTCACCCTTGACCAAGCCGCACTCAACTTCCATTGGTCCATAAAAAAATAATGACATGTTACATGAAAGCACATTCTCTTACTTAACCTGCATTTGTAACATTTAAGGCCTGTAGTGACTCATTCAAACTAGATATATTAAGTTACGGTAATTTCCCTTTCAAAGGTTTGAGTTGACATGAAATGTGAACTTACTTTACCTGAAGCCACATTTCTGTGCTCGTAACAGCCCACTAAGGATGCCCAATATTGGATTAATGGTTTTCAGATTTCTTTCATTTAAAGAATTCCAACAAACCAGGTGGGAATTTCCTAGACAATGATCAATAAAGATCTTGGAAGTATTATACTTCTATAGTACAGTATAATATATGCAACTATAGTCCTGCCATAATCAAGGACCAGGCATAAATTATTTCAGGGTCCTGCCAATTACATAATGATTACATAAAACCGTTACGGCTAACATTAAAACAAGCTTTGCAGGTAGATTTTTCCACCCGGGCAGGTAAAAATAAAAATTCTAAAAGGGAATTTTTTCGACCATTATTAGTTAATTAATACATTTAAGGTAAGGTGGTGTAAATCCATGCAGCAGGTTAAGGTAACTCTACAATCCCACAATCAGCTTGACAAGAAGAACCCTTCAGGCTTATAAAGGTCTTACAGGTGAGTCTTAACGAGGTACTAAGGGTGAGTCTTAACAAGGTACTAAGGGTGAGTCTTAAAGAGGTACTAAGGGTGAATCTTAACGAGGTGCTAGAGCTGAGGTTTGGATGTCTGACAAATGTTTCACAATGTTTAATTCCAGCAGAATTTAGGCCTGCCTTGACTTTGCTATTCTCTCTCCTCCTCCTCTCCATCCTCCTCTCCGCGTCTGAAGTGACGTCTGTTCAGTCTGTCTGGCTGATTGGACGCCATGTCGCTAAAGTCCCGGAAGATGTCTTGAAACGTCTCGTCATCACCTAACACAGCCCATGTTATAAAACATACAAAAGACGTGTTGTTGATTATAGAGTGTAGCATTGGTTGAGGGCTGTTCTGTGTAGTAGTGCGTGTTGTGTTACCCAGTGCTCCAAAGACGCCCTCTGAGTCCCTCATCTCTTCGTTCATCCGAGCCATTCGAAGCCTGATCAAATCAAAGCAACCACAATCAATTCATCTGATCAATAAACCATGATCAACACGTGATCAATAAATCACAATCAATACGATCAATAAATCACAATCAATACATTTGAAATTACATGTGATGACTCACAGGGTAACGATGTCAGCGTGTGCCGTTTCCACGGCGATGGCCAGTGGGTCCTGGCCCCTCTCGTCTGCTGCATATTGATTGGCTCCTCGTTTCAGGAGCAGACACACCTGTCTGGACCAACCAATAGGAGCTCCCTTAACACACACCTGTCTGCATCGACTAAAAGGAGCTCACTAACACACACACCTGTCTGGATTAATACACCAATAGGAGCAACCAATAGCGTGTGTGTGTGTACCCAGTGTGTCCTCTGGTGACAGCAGTGTGTAAGGCTCCTCTTCCTGCCTGGTCTCTGTGATTCACGTTGGCGCCGTTATTAAGCAGGTAGTCACAGGCCGGCAGAGAGCCCTGGTGTAGATATGATATATATTATTATTATTAAACATAGGTATAGTTATATATTTAGAATATATAGAAATAAATATATAGATCTATATTTATAGTGTCTTACCCCGACGGCAGCAGCCATGAGCGGCGTTCGGTTCTCCTCCTCTGGTTGACGCCTGTTCACCTCTGCCCCTTGGGACAATGCTGCTGCCATGGCAACCACATCTCCTAGCAACGCCCCCTTGTACAGAGCATGCCCAGCCTCCTCCATCCCTCGCTCTGTGAGAACAACGTTCAACTTTTTGGTTTGTGATCACTAAGGTTTAGTGATTACTGAGGTTTACTTATCACTGGGGTCTATTGATCACTAGGGTTAGTTGATCTCTAGGGTTTACTGAAATCTAGGGTTATCATTAGGGTTTAGTGATCCTGATGTCTAGGGTTTCAGTGAAGGTGTGTATTTATTAATAAAGGTATGTATCAACTAATAAAGGTATGCATGTATCAGTAAAGGTGTGTTTTTGTCAATAAAGGTGTGTATTGATGGTAAATGTAATGAGTTAAACCTACCAACATCTTTAGAATGTCTCTTCTCTACAAATCTCTTCTCCACATATTTGTCCCTGATCCACATCTCCTTCTCAGCTCTAAACAGAGAAAAAGAAAGTTCAACCACATCTACTAACCACGTTCTAAGGTTTTACTGGTCTAAAGTTATTCTGGTCTTATGGTCTACTGGTCTAATGTTCTATTGATCTAATGTTCTTGTGGTCTAGTATGCTAGTGTTTTACCACTCGACTAATGTTGATCTGGTTTAATGTTCTACTGGTCTAATGTTCTATTGATCTAATGTTCTAAAGGTCTGGTGGGCACTACTAGAATATGGTTACATGCCTGTATGTCAAAAATACCCCTTATTATTCCCACACTGTTCATTTCAGTTCAAAACCAGGAGGCACGACTTCTGCACTTCAGCACCGCCCACTGCACAGTCTGACGTCACACTATTACGGAAGTAAAGCTTAAGCGCAAGCGGGATGTTTCACACACTTATTGAGGGGCGTTCTCGGTGGGCGTGAATGCTCCTCTTGCCTCTGACTTAAAGTCTTCTACTTTAGCAGACGTAAAACATGTATACATACGACATATAACTATCTAAAGAAAAGGGAAAAGTCGAAAAAGCATGATATCACCCCTTTAAAAGACAGGAATAGGAGGAGGCGGTACCTTGGGCTGTGTGGGTGGGGCTTTTTTGTGCCCTGCTGTGAACAGGTTGCCTCATAGATCCTGTTGATGGCATCATTTCCTAACAAACTAAGGAGCTAAGGGGGGGGAGAAAACATAGGACGAATCAGATGATCAAAAGATTAAAGGGATATGCCGCGATATCTTCAAATTAGAGTTTGCTGTTTTACCCAGATTTTGATGAGGTGTTTAATTCCAAATTCATCGTTTTGATTCCAGAATGGGACTTCGATGGGTTAGCATTTGCTTTCCGTAAGCCACTTCCATTGACTAGCAGAGTTACAGTATACCAGCTCCTGTTCATGTGATGGGAATACACTTTCTATTACTTTTCCCAAGACTTCCAATGCGTTCCGACTAGTCGCTTTTTCCAAATGAGTGACAGAAACATCCCAACAAGATTTTAGTTGGTCTACAAATCCACTATTTCTAGCGCTGTGATTCTTAGGCTACCCGACTGGGTAGTCTATGTGGAGGGTAACCTATCAGCATTAAAGGTACCCTAATAATCACAGCGCTGAAAATAGTAACACTGTTTCCATGGGTTTGTAGATAAACGACAATCTTTGGAAAGTGATTGAAAGTGTATTCCCCTCACACGAACTGGAGCTAGGATAATGTAACTCTGGAAGTCAATGGAAGCGGCGTACTGAAAGCAAATGCTTACCCAGTGAACTCCCCATTTTTTGGATTTAAACTAATCTGAATCTGGGTTAGACAATTGACAGATATCTCGATGTATACCTTTAGCTGCTATGCTATTTTTAGCTTCTATGTGACCTTTGGCTGCTTTGCTAGCAATAGCTGCTATGTTACCTTTAGCTGTTCAGGCTCCCAGGAGTCAAGGGTAAGAGATCGTACTTTGGAAAGATGGACGCCCAGACTCCTGCAAGAAATCATATCAAATGCCATTATTCCATTAACCACTTACTGTTAACTATCGACTATATCTACCTACATCTCCTAACACCCCCTCACAAGTAGTATTAAATATATCTCAATCAACTCGGACTTGTATACATTTGTGTATATACTATGTTACCTGATTATTCTAGATGATTACCTGTGTTTTCCAGGTGTTTCTAGCTAGCAGAGCTACCTGTATATTCAAAGTGTTTCCAGTTTCCTGTTTTTAATCAGGTGTTTCTAGTTTCCTGTGTTACCTTCAAGGTGTTTCTAGTTTTCTGTGTTTTCCATGTGTTTCTAGTTGTCTGGGTATTGAAGGTGTTTCTAGTGTCCTGGTTTTTCCAGGTGTCTCTAGTTACCTGTGTATTCCGGAACATTCGATGCAGACAGTGATTCCCAGGTTGATGGAGGCCCAGCGGGGGTCCGGCTCTCCACAGTCACAGCAGCTCTGGTTCCCGGGGACCCCCAGGGCCCCTGCCAGCGGCGTGTCACCAGGGGGTACCTTGCTGGTGTGGGATAGTGCTGGCTCCTTAGGAGTATCCAGTAGATAGGACGTTAAGCTAATTAATTCCGCGTTCGAGATGCATCAAACATCGCACGTACAAATGGTTTTCCCGTTTGTCTTTGTGGGCATCGCTACATGACGAGTCGGGTAAGAATAGTCATTGGCCCAGTCATTGTTATTGTTAGCTACATTAGCCAAACCAGCTCGAAAACAAACAACAAGTTCTGTCTGGTGCAGTACTATATTGTGTAGTTCTATATTGTGTAGTAGTACATCGTGTAGTACTATATTGTGTAGAACTATATTGTGTAGTAGTACATTGTGTAGTACTATGTTGTGTAGCACTATGTGTACCTGTGTGTGTTGGAGCTCCAGGTCGATGTTCCCTTGCAGAGCCTCCATCCACAGCTTCATCCCCTGCTGAGAGTCGGCCTGCAGAACACAGCTCCTGCACACACACACAAATGCACTGTGTCAACAGCAGCATCTTACATTTGTTATCAGTCAAACACTTTATTCTCTTTATCAATGGTTAATGTCCTAATCCGATGTGAATACTGTGAATAGTCAGGACAGGACAATCTCTTGGTTTGATTCCATAGATAGTATTATATTCATCATCATATTATTCGATATAATAATAGTCTATATCATGTTAAATTGAATGCAGATGCTGACATGAACAGACGTCCACATTCTCCTCAGTTTGGTAAAAGGAGAAGGCCTTTAGTGGAGGTGCTGTGCCTCGCCTATAGACAGCTGTGGGGAAACCCTGATAAGCTAATTTATTATTTTCAAGCATTTAAAGCCCACAAAAGTCACCAAAAATGATCCATCATTGAGCTGCATTAAAAAAAAAAAGATTTGATAAATGATTTGTTGTATGATAAATGATATCAAATTTAACAAATATCTTATCGTTCAACGACCCGTTGACGAAGATATATATATATATATATATCCTTGTATATGTAGAGACTCTTGAGGGCCTTACTTGTGGACGGACAGCAGCTGGAAGCAGAAGCGTCGCTCCGTCTGCTCAGAGCACTTAGCTGCACAAAGTCTGAGATCCTCGAACAGAACCAGGGGCGGCTCCTGAGGTAACAACATTAATATAATAACTATAACTATATCACCAGGGGCGGCTCCTGAAGTAACAACATTAATATAATAACTATAACTATATCACCGGGGGCGGCTCCTGAGGTAACAACATTAATATAATAACTATAACTATATCACCAGGGGCGGCTCCTGAGGTAACAACATTAATATAATAACTATAACTATATCACCAGGGGCGGCTCCTGAGGTAACAACATTAATATAATAACTATAACTATATCACCAGGGGCGGCTCCTGAGGTAACAACATTAATATAATAACTATAACTATATCACCAGGGGCGGCTCCTGAGGTAACAACATTAATATAATAACTATAACTATATCACCAGGGGCGGCTCCTGAGGTAACAACATTAATATAATAACTATAACTATATCACCAGGGGCGGCTCCTGAAGTAACAACATTAATATAATAACTATAACTATATCACCAGGGGCGGCTCCTGGAGTAACAACATTAATATAATAACTATAACTATATCACCAGGGGCGGCTCCTGGAGTAACAACATTAATATAATAACTATAACTATATCACCAGGGGCGGCTCCTGGAGTGACAACACAAATATAAGAACTATAATAATAACACATTAACAAGAGTATGGTTTTAATAAACTGATAATCCTACCTTATGGGACTTCCTGTAGATCAACTGGTTGTTCTTGAGGGTATACCAGCCTCTAAACAAGCGAAGGTTCATACATGAAGCATAACATTGTAATCATAGTTAACAATATTACTAGTTTTCTGTACTACAAACTAAACGCAAGGTGAACTACGTAACTAGTATTATGTATAATATCTAAACACACGATCAACTACATTACTAGTATTATGTATGACATACTAAAGACAGGGTGAACTACGTTACTAGTATTATGTATAATATCTAAACACACGATCAACTACATTACTAGTATTATGTATGACAAACTAAAGACAGGGTGAACTACGTTACTAGTATTATGTATTAACTTTATAACTACCTGGCAGTCTGCTACTAGAATCGGTTGGCCACTAGAACCAATCATTCTGCTACAACAACCTTTCTGTCTGCCACTAAAAACTGTCTGCCTGCTACTAAAACCGGTCTACCATTCAGACCTTTTATTGCTATAAGTATAACCGGTCTGTCTGCTACTAGAACCTTTCTGCAACTATAAAGCCTTGTCTCCTTATAGAGCCTGTCTATCAGGAGAACCGTATTACCTCTTCCATGTTTTTGTTTTTCTCCGGGAGCGTTTGAACAAGTAGCCCTGGATGAAGTCATCGGTACCGGTACACAAGCTGACCACAGGATCCCCAGAGGCGTCCTGAACACATACACAAAGCCGTTAGCCACTGGTTGAGGACGTTGCTGTTCCAGGAACCACCACTAGGTGTGCAACGGGGCCATGCCCCTCACTGGACCCTCCTCTACCACTCCTAGATTACAATACAACAGACGGGTAATACAACAAGAGGGGAACATTGAGAAAGTCAAACACTCGGCACAGGAGGTCAGAGGTCTTGTTGGGTGCAGGAGGTGGTCTGTTAGGCCGGAGAAGGAAATCAGAGCTGTGCTGTGGAGCAGCAAGAGCAGCCAGAACAGTAGTAAAGATCTCTCTAATTCACCAAGTTCATCTTCATAAAAATAAAGTTTGATGAAGAAAATACAAGTTTGACGCCATTTATTTTGCTTGTTTCAGCTTTCAATCGTCTCCGTTGTTCTTCCATTTTAGAAAAGCAGACGTAATAATCAGAAAGACAGGGTTTATCAGGTAAAAAAAACTTCTTTATATACATATTTAAAAGATTACGTTACATTTGTCTCAGAGGTCAAAACATACAAACGTAACCTAAAGATAACGGAATGGATATAGAAGGCAGTTGTGGTCCCATGTATAGAAACAGATATAAAGGCATCCAGAGTCACTTCGATGACGTCCTCCCATCCCTCTTTAAAGCCCTGATCCGGTTATAGACGTAGTATTTGATGCTCTTCCAGTCCCTGTGTCCTAGGGCTGTGGGTTCGGCCGACAGACACTTGTTACAGTCGCGACAACCCGGAACCCGACCCGAAGTGATGAGAGCCATCATGTGTCTCTCCACAGCCTGGACCTCCTCCTGCCTCCATTTGCGACGTCTTGGATCTTAACAACAAACAGATAGTCAGACAGACAGTCAGACAGACCAGGACCATGAGGATCAAGATCGACATTAAAACTTTAAGTGCCAACCTGGGATGTCGTTTGGACGTTCACATTTCTTAGCTTCGTTTGGCATCACTTCATCTTCCGCGCTCCCACATTCTGTGGAGAACCTTTAGATTAAACTTCAAAAAATCTCAGGTCTGAGTCAGCTGACTCCATCACCTCCCAGGGTAACCATGGGAGAAAGGACAGCTGGTTACAGTTAGAAGCAGGAACTTATTAGGACAAGTCAATAAAAAGCATCTAACCCCTTGGCATTTTGCATTTGTATTGGGATTTTTGGCTGGACAACATGAATATCAATACAGAGTTTGGGCAACCTAAGAACTGAACCTGCTCCAATATCTTTTTTCACTTCAAAAAGTTTATCACACTGGTGGCAAGAAGAACGTGGTTTCATTTTACTGCTCTCAACATCCTTCATACAGCAATGTGACAAATGGTAGAATTAGATTCACTCCCCTTGAGGCAATATGATGCATGGGGGTAATACACACACAACTGTATTTATACATGTACTTACCAATGACACCATACGCCAACCTGCGTCGCATTCGTCCCACGAAGACCTTCTCTAGAGAAAAGAAGGAAAGAAGAGTATAAGTGATCAGAGTAAGGACCAGAGGAACACACGCTGGAAATGAGCAGGTGTTAAATACCTCGGAGGTTCACTTCGATTGCATCAAGACATTTTCCTTGGAATTGTCCTGTGGCTCCAGCTTCACGCGCGAGCAGAACCTCTGCGATTCTGGCAAGCTGGCATGTCTTCAGTGGGGGACAGTAGTACCCTGGAGGGGTAGCGAGGTCATGGCCCACTAGCTCAGCAAGGAGCCCCGTGTCAGTAGTGCACAGATTGAGGACTGTGGAGAGAATTGTAGTGTGTGACCGGAGCTCGGTGTCCATCAAGACCGTTGGGCTCCTCGTCCCACAAACCTTGGCAAAGTCTATTAGGCACTCTGAGCAGTGATAATGAGACAATTCAGACGGTTGGGCAAACAAGAATTGGTTTTCCTTGACCACTCCACACTCCCCTCGCTTCTCCGAAATCAAATTGAGTGTGCAAAGCATCTTCGGAGTAAGCAGAACTGAAGCTGGACTTGCGTCACTCTTCTTGACAACTATTTTTGCAAAGTTTCTGCTTAATATTTTTTGGACTTGCGTGAGGGAGTGATCTGGGCTCCAGCAGGTGGCTTCACTGGACAGAAAGTCAGACACAGTGAGGCTGGACACGACGTGCTCGTGCTGGAGGTTGAAGAGGGAGACCTGGGTTAAGCACACCTTCACCAGCGCAGCCCACGACTCCATAGAAGGCTCTCGGAGCAGCTCGCACATACCTTCATCGTGTTTTTCTCCCAGAAATAGATGCAGTCTGTGGACATCTTCAGTGAACTTTCCAACAGTTGGGATGGTGGCTGCAGAGAAGACCAAATCCCTCCACCTCTCCTTGTGGACATCTTGGAAGCTCCTGGCCTGGTCTACCGAGTCCACGTCATTGGCAGCGAGGGCTTTAGCCTTTAACATTCTGCTGACCAACACCAAGTCCTTTTCCAGCTTATCAATTAGAGCCCGCTTACCATAGAAACCTGTGACACTGTTGTACTCACACGTTGCCTTTACACAATGAACCAACTCCATGTATTTCTGTGCGTTAATGAAATCCTCCATATTCCTGAATGATGAGACTTTCTTTGCAATAGTCAGCAGCCTGCCCAGTTCTCGCATCTTCTCGATGGCCATCTTCCTCCCGTTCAGGTAGTTCCTGCATTTCACCAGCAACTGTTCACCCACCTGAATGATGACTCTGTCTTTCCGAATCACTGCTGTTATGTCATCGACAGGCATTGCGTTGACCATTCTCCAGACCTTCCTGGTTATGTGTGGTGTGACACAACCAATGGATTCAATGTTTCTATGGCCAGTAGTGATGGAAGTGGGCTTTAAGGTACAGGACTTTGAATGGTGCCAGAGGCGGTTCTTTTGAAACAACACCTTGCAGTACCCACAGTGCTTGAAGTCCTCCGGTTTAGTTGCCCCCCTGGGTCGCCTGGAAGGAACTAGTTCTCCCCTCCCTGACTTTAGAACGGCTGTGTTGTGTTTGAAGTTCCCTTGGATGCGAAGAAAATTAAGACGTTTCCTTCTCT
Source organism: Pollachius pollachius (assembly GCF_949987615.1). Lineage (NCBI taxonomy): Eukaryota > Metazoa > Chordata > Actinopteri > Gadiformes > Gadidae > Pollachius > Pollachius pollachius. Next base: position 8,154,642 of record NC_136936.1, on the reverse strand, counting down.
CCTTGGAGCTCTTGGGGAATCCAAATGCGTCCACCACCTCTGGTAAATCCTTGTGTGTAAACTTCAGGTGTCTGGAGATCTTTGAAACTGGCTTCATGCAGAACAAGCAGTATTGAAGCTTTGACTTGCGTCGGCCATTAATCTTCACCGAGACCGAGTTGATGACCACATTCTCATCCTCACTCTCCACGTCGGTCTGGTTTGTGTTTGGACCTCCTCCACCGGTCCCTGGTTTCTTGGGGTTCTTCTTGGTATCCATGGCCACAGTCGACCTGCCCAGTTCATCAAGTGCCTTTTGTTTTGATGCTCTGGTAGATCTCCTGCAGTCTTTCCATCCCCCATTTCCCATTGTAGCCTCTTGAATACAGTCACTTTTCGAGTGCTTGTCTGTCTGCTCTGGAACACAGTCTTCCTCAGTCTGCTTCGGAATACAATCATCTCCTGAGTCTTCCTCTGACTGCTCTGGATCACTATCATCTCCTGAGTCTTCCTCTGTCTGTCCTGGAACATATACATCTCCTGAGTCTTCCTCTGACATCTCTACAAAAAAGTCATCTCCTGAATCTTCCTTTGTCTGCTCTGGAACACAGACATCTCCCAAGTCTTTCTCTGACTGCTCTGGAAAACGGTCAACTCCAGAGTTTTCCTCAGTCTGCTTTAAAACACAGTCATCTCCTGGGACTTCCTCTGTCTGCTCTGGATCACAGTCATCTCCAGAGCTTTCCTCGGTCTGCTTTAGAACACAGTCATCTCCTGAGTCTTCCTCTGTCTGCTCTGGAAGACGGACATCTCCCAAGTCTTTCTCTGACTGCTCTGGAAAACAGTCAACTCCAGAGTTTTCCTCGACCTGCTTTAGAACACAGTCATCTCCTGAGACTTCCTCTGTCTGCTTTGGATCACAGTCATCTCCAGAGTTTCTCTCCGTCTGCTCTGGAAAACAGTCATCTTCAGAGTCTTCCTCGCTCTGCTCTGGAAAACAGCCATCCCCCAAGTCTTTCTCTGACAGCTCTAGAACACAGTCATCCCCCAACTCTTTCTCTGACAGTCCTAGAACATAGTCGTCTGCTGAGTCTTCCTCTGTCTGCTCTGGATCACAGTCATCTTCAGAGTATTCCTTGGTCTGTTCTGGTAAACAGCCATAATCCATGTCTTCAACCTCCTCATCTGGTGCAATATTCAACTGTTCGTTGGGATCTTCAGAAATCAAGCTTTCCGCCTAAAATATAACAGAGAATAAAGACAAAACATTTAAATGAAACTGAAATACCCAATATGTTTACATGAGTGCAAAAGATTGACCATTGTACTTAATTATATTTGGAATGATGTAGGTCTTATGAGAATACAAGTTATTGGGGTCAATACGAGTGAATGATCTTTAGGATTCACTTCATAAATTACCTGTGGAGGAGCATCCTTCTGCTCAAACTGGTCCTGTTCATCACATTGAGGACTTGCATGGAGAGAAAGGTCCTCCATTTTAATGTCCCTGTGTTTGTCCTCATCAGTCTGAAAATTTATTTTGGTCAGTATCACTTAAAACCATGGAGGATACATTCATTTTTATTGAAGTGAGGTTATTCAAGTTCACCATCACGTAATCACTGGTTCATCAAAGCTTCACTGGTACAAGCCCCTCAGTTTTCTAAACACTTTTACACACTTATTAACTTTTTACTGGTCTGGGCCGTAGCTGATGTGGGACCAGATTGGTTTGTAGCTGCTGACAGTTTTGTGGGGACTCACCACAATCTCTTCCTTCACCAGAAGATTCCAGCGGTCCGTAAGGCGCTCAGAACCGATTGGCCCCGCCATCTGAAATCACACGCACACAGTGATTCTCTTGAATCCACACCATTAACCCCATTTACCAATTTTAAACTTCCAAAAATTGATTTATCAAACGTTGATTTCACTTTCAATAGCTTATGCAAGACACATTTTGAGCTAGTCACTCTAATTAGTCAACTAGTTGTGACCTACATCCTGACTTAAAATAGTTATATGTAAGTGCTATATAAATTAAGTTCTATATTCATTCATTATCAATTTTATATATGTTTATGTGTTTGTATATTGATATATATTTGGTAGCCAGTCTCTTTCTTTCGTCAAATATATGCTGTCGACCATGTTGCAGGACATGGCGATTAGCAGACAAACTTGGTCAGTATAAGAAAATGTTTAAAGAAAAAAGTGTCTGAAAAGGTTTCGACTCAACACTGCGTCAGATGCCCACTGTAGAAATACCCTTTCCAAAAAATTCCGTTTAGAAAGCTCATCCACTCGCATGATGCCTTTCTCTATAATACCCCTGCAGGCGTAACTCCAGCACTTTCAGTTTTGGGGTTTCTGTCCTGGGCTGTGCCCATCTATGAGAGGGCTTGGCCTAATTGTTACAGCTCGCCAGCCTCCACCCAGCTCCACCGTGACAGTGCATGGTTGGATGTGCTTGTTAATCTTATTTATTAGACATTTTATGAAATATATCGTATATAATATTTACAGACAGATCAGTTATATATCCCAACGATGCCATCGTGACTGATCTCCCTGTTTCCAGCGAAAACCTTCTATCTGGCCAGCTGTCTTTGGGAGGCCAGTTTTGGGGACCTCCATTTGTGTCTCGCCGTCGTGCTTTCTTCATGCCCACTTTTTTTTTTTATCTTGTCGAGGGCGTCTTCTGTCCTGCGAGTCGTTTGGAGAACCCCACCTTACGATCAACCTACTACGGAGCCGCCCTGGGGTCACATAGTAGAAAAAAAACCTTGGCTCACAAACTGCCCCCTTGTGAAAAGCGAGCGATCCACCAGTCGGGTGGAGTTTAGTAGAAATCTGGCTGATTCTATCTCACATAGAACACGTCAATTATTAACCTGGGGTCCTTACAAACCTAGCGACCTCTTAGCAAACAAAAAACATCCAATAACATTTCATCTAATGATTACCTTTAAGCCAGATCAGCTATGTCATTTTATGGCAGCCAAACCTTAGTGTTTAACAGATTAACATAAATAATAGCTATTTTGCAAAATTTGTTGCTATATTATCAGAAATGATGCAGCAGAAACATCTAAGCAGATATATTTATGCAAGAAATATATTTTTTTATTTTTTTATCTTGAAACAGCTAGCTCTTAAAAAATTAAAAGGAGCCATATTATACCACCAGGTGTGAGTGTGATTAGCCTTACAAGACGTTTCAAAAATCTGCCCCATATGACATCACTAGTGGGCGTGTCCACCTAGATCTGTGCTGGATAGATCAGTCTACCAGCCTACCCAGTGGAATGAAGTAAACGTTGCTCATCTACCCAGCACAGATCTAGGTGGACACCTAGATCAGATGCTGACAGTGATGTCATATAAGGGCAGATTTTCGAAACGGCTTGTAAGGCTAATCACACTCACACCTGGTCGTGTAATACGTCCCCTTTAACAGATTATGTTGCAGGTTTAGCCTGTCAAGTAATAATTCATATTGTACAATAACAATGAAACTTGATATAGCAATGTTTTATGAATAAATGAAATGCACTTACCACCACTAATTAATTATGAATGAATTAAACAAACGTCCCTCGAACTATGTATTATGAATAAATGAAACGTTCTTACCCATACCAATTTAGTATGAATAAATTAAACTTACTTGCCCATACCAATTTAGTATGAATAAATTAAACTTACTTACCGAAACCAATTTATGAACCATCTTTTTTAGACCCTGATAGACGCAGCATCAATCTCGGATGCGGATCGAGCCCTGCAGTCCCAGACCACAGAGCGCTGGTCTGGCACCATAGGGTCTGGACCCACTGCTGGTCTGGGACCATAGGGCCTGGGTCCACTGCTGGTCTGGGACCATAGGGTCTGGACCCACTGCTGGTCTGGGACCATAGGGTCTGGACCCAATGCTGGTCTGGGACTGCAGGGTCTGGACCTTGTGCTGGTCTGGGACTGCAGGGTCTGGACCCACAGCTGGTCTGGGACCATAGGGCCTGGACCCAATGGGACTGCAGGGTCTGGGCCCACTGCTATTAGAACCCGTCCGAGACCACTAGGCTGCAGGTAGAGCAGGTAGTCAACCTACCTGCTCTACCTGCAGCCTAGTGGTTGAACTAGCAACCTTCCGGTTGCTAGTTCCGGTTGCTAGTTCATTCCCTGTGACTGAGTGTCGGAGTGTCCCTAAGCAAGACACCTATCCCTAACTGTTCCCGATCCACCTGTTGTTCACTTGCATGATTTCACAACGCGTCCATGTATTGCATCATGTGCATCATTGAATGAGTGAATGTGACGCAATAATTGTAAAACACTTTGAGTGGCCGCAGGTCTGAGGTGCAGTCCATTTACCATTGAGGTTGTCGGAGCGGGTTCAAGTAAAACCTGGTGAGAACAAAATTCAACTGCCGGGACTAAACCAGAATACATTGTGCGCCTCCCCGGGCGGACAGAAGGGCACAGACAGGTCAGAAGGAGAGGACGGAAGGTCAGAAGGACAGGTTATGTGGATAGGTAAGAAGGACAGTTCAGGAGCTCAGAAGACACATCAGAGAGGACTGACTCGGACGCCAGCGGTGTCTCCACACAACAAAACACCGCCCTACTCCAGCATTGAAGGGCAGCAACGGACATCAATTACCTGACCATTCAGCTCCAATCATGACAACGTAGTTCAGACTGTTCAGTAACACCTTAAAAGTGCATTTGCGCCTCATTTTTTTCGTTCGGTTCACACATTCACTCACTCCATTTGTGGAAAATAGAAAACGAACCAAATGATCAACGTGTTGTGACGGTGTATGTGATGTTTTGTGTGATGGTGTCTGATGGTGTATGTGATGCTTTGCGTGTGATGTTGTATGTGATGTGTGTGATGTTGTATGTGATGTTGTGTGTGATGGTGAATGCGAGTGTGTGAGGATGGGTTTGATGGCGTATTTGATGGTGTATGTAATGTTTTGTGTGATGGTGTATGTGATGTTTTATG
>NC_136936.1:8129649-8144649 GCF_949987615.1 Pollachius pollachius | reverse complement strand
ACTTTGTTCATCACCTCCCGCATCATCACCACCACCACCACCACCACCACCACCACCACCACCACCTTGATCGTCATCAACACAAACATCATCCCCACCAAGTGTGTGTCTTCCTGGTTCACGTACAGTAAAAACCCATGTGTGTGTCTTACTGGTTTAAGAGGCTGGTAAGCTGCTGGTTGATGGCTCTCTGGGTCTGATCCAACAGAATCTAAGGAAAACACAAACACCTCCATCAGAGTGAGTGAGTGAGTGAGTAAGTAGTTAAATAAAAAATACTGTGAGTGTACTTAGTACTCACTGTGTGGAAGTTGACCATCTCATTCAGGCCCTGGTTAAATTGCCTCAGACAATTCTAAAATACACAAGAGAAACAAACTAATTACAGGCCAGAAAAATACATTGATTCTTACTCGAGAGGTAGCAATACCAATGAGACAAATACTACTAATAATAGTACTATGAGCTTCAATATTAATTGAGGCTACAAGGAACCCTGTTGGTATTTATCTAATGCATGCATTAATATAAATGAAATGTAATATATATATCAAATTCGAGCGATGTATATTAACAATAGTTCTGTGGTTCCTACCGCTATTGAATCTTCCTTCTTGTGGAGCCCTGAAAGCTCTGCCAGACTGGACACAAACAGCTGGTTGGCTGTGCTGTACACTTGTCCCGCCTCCACCATGGTAGAGCAGCACTTCTGTACCTATTGGTCGGATTACAATTCAATATACCATAATAATCTGCAGAAAACATTACGTGTGGTTCTCAGTCTAAAAGTAATATTAATAAGGGTAATCCTCATAATAACAATAGGTATACACAGGTACTCCACTATTATTATTATTATTATTATTATTATTATTATTATTATTATTATTATTATTAGGTATTCACCAATACCTTATTTATTTGCAGCTCCAGAACAGCAGCATCCGATTCAAACTGATCCACCGCCAACCTAGAATAACAAATAGTTAAACCTGTGATAACTAGATGAACAATCTGGACAAAACTAGGATAACAACCGTATTCATAAATTAACTAAATGGAGGGACCAGGTCCCTCTCTACGTGAAGGATGGAGGAATAGCATAACAGGCCATCTGCATTCTCCATGGGAGCATAAAGAGGACCTTGACAGCATTTATTTTGATGATTTGCAAAATTTGAAAACGTTGTACTTCAAGATAGACTTTAACGCAAAACGTCGAAAGACTCGACTGAGGCAGCTAGGGGCCGACTGTGACACAAAACGTAGAGGGTCTAAAAACTAGACTTGCCAAGCCACAGACAGGCCCCTTGCCAACCCACAGGCCCCGGTGGTGCAGCTGGGGGCTATTTGGATGGAGAGGACTCACCTGAACACAGGGGAGTCTTGCAGACACTCTTCAAAGTCCAACAACACTTCCATGATGTTTCTTGTCTTGGGAGTTGTTGAGAAGCTAGAAACACATCATGGAGGCTTTGACTGTGTCGCGTTCTATAGTCTATAACACTTTATAGTAGTGTAGCAGTTGTACTACGGTACTTGCAGCTCAAACGCCGTACAGACCATAACAACGCATTGTAATTTCTGTAAATCGATAAGCATGCAGTGCGGCTGCGAGTAACACCGTGCTGCTGTCCACTTCCTGATCCTCGAAGAGTCGGAGGAACGAGCTTCACCTAGAGGACAGGAGGAATTCCTTCGCCCGCTCAATCCCTGCCCGCAATACAACCGAGAGAAACAGCGTTCACCTTATTTCTCGATGTGTCCTTTATTACACTACTTCATATATCCGAAGAAATACCTTTTGTTTTATTATTTGATCGCTCACAATTAGAGAAAACAGTAACAGCCTCTAGGGAGAGACCAGAAGAATATTTCACAACAGTGAAAAAAAAGAAGAAAAAAAAGAAGTTGATCCGGTAAACTAATATTTGAAGATGTTGAAGACGGAGGGCGGGGTTGGTTTGGTCGGATTGTTATTAGGATCAGAGCTTAATCATTAGTCAACTATAAATCATCTGTGTAATCTGTTTTTATATCAGTTTCATAATTCATTCCACACAGATTCACCCATAGGCACTGAAACCAACAAGCACATTCATATTGCTGCACAAATATTTGTTGTGCAGTTTCAATTATCGGCTCACAGAATCCTAATACCTACATCATATATATGAAACTTTCACCATATTTCATAATGGCAAAACAGTTTACTCTAAATAGATTGATTTATAGATGAACAGATTGGTAGATTAAAGCATGCAGGTGAGAAAGTTGTTTTAATAGCAGAGCTTCACACGTGCTCATCGGGGATCATTCTCCACGGCCCCATGTCGGCTCCAGTCCTGAGGTCCGGTCCTCAAAAACCTTTTCAACTTGGGACCCAAAAGACAACGTCAGTGTGTCCATTGGACCAGTCCCCCAACCTCTGAACACTCAGAGTGGATCGCACAAGAATGTGTGATCCTCAACCAAAGATCCTCCGTTCGGATGGTCTCAGTGTTCTGTGGGTTGTCAGGTCGCGACCTGCCTCCACGTGGATCATGGTCCATTAGGGTCCCGAAGCATGCGTAAGCTGTTCCAGAACCGTCCATTAGACCATCCCGCTCCACTGCAGGGAGGTGTAGTGGACCGGGCCCGCGGGGCCCCCCGGGGAACACAGCAGGACCGTTTTCTTCACGTTGGAGCCCAGGCGTGCCACGGCCAGAACGTCCACCAGAGGGAGCTGCTCATCCAGAGCCACACACACCGCGATGAAGTGAGCATGGAAGCGAAGGGGGTCACCTGGACAACAGGAAGTCACATCATAACACGGATAGGAAGTTAGGATTTGTGAGACTTGGTGCAGGATAGTGTAGTGGTTTCCCCATCCTACCTGCAGGCATCCTAGAGCAGGATGCCCCCTTATCCCTTCCTTCTGCTTACTACCCGGTCACTTTACTGTCCAAACCCTACCTGCCCCTTAATGACCCGTCTCTGTACTGTCCAACCCTTACCTTAATGACATGGATCGGAATTCACTGTAGGTTACTTTGGATGAAAGTGTTCAGCTAAATAAAAAGATAGTTGTGCATCTAATAATAGTGATCGTCAGATCAGTGTCTCCAAGGTGGAGCTCCGCCCACCTGGGTAGACCAGGAAGTCTCCACCGAACTTCCCAGCAGAGGTGATGTAGTATCCTCTCTGCCTCAGGTCCCGGAAAACCTGGAAGCGGCTCTCAGAGCGGGGGGCCCTCTGGGAAGAGCCAGGCTGGGCGGAGCTGAGGAGGGTGCGTTCGTCTGAGCAGTGGCTCAGCCCCACCCGGGCGGTGCGGAGCTGGACGGCCACGGCAGAGCGGGGAAAGACGAAGCTCTGGTCCAGCACCTCCAGACGCCCAAACATGCCCCCGTCGGGCTGGGACGTCCCACCACCTGCACTTACAGAGGATTAATTTACAGGCATTGACGACCCTCTCCCCATGCCCCTCTCCTGCTCATCTCTCCTTCTCCGCCCCCTCACCTCTGCTCCTCCCCCTCACCTCTCCTCCTCCCCTCTCCTCATCCTCCCCCTTAGCTCCTCCTCCCTGCTTCAGCATAATTTCCATGGTTACTGTGTGGTTTCCGTGGTAACCTTGCTTGGCTCCCCCCATCGCCCTGAGGAGCGCTGACTTCCGTTCCTCCAGGGCCAAGATGCTCTGAGCCTCAAAGCTGCTCCTCTGCTCCTCCTCGTAGCACTCCATCTGCGCCTGCTGCACCTCTCCTTCACTATTCTGCCAGGGACAACAAAACAAACAGACCCAAATATACACACAAAATATATTATACACAAAACATTCCTATAGTACACACAAGTATAAATAAAGTTAACACATTGGTTGAAGTGATTTTTTTCAATCAATATTTTCAATGCTTATACTAATCCCTCAGTGGCTATCCATTCAATCCAAGAGCTGCAGCGGCGTGAAAATTAATATTCGCACATCCCACATGCCCTGCCAATTAGCCTACCGGTGCAGAACACTCTAGGTCGTCCCCCAATGCCTGTTTCTCAAGCAGGAGCCGGAGCTCCTCCTGGCCGAGCTGCAGCGGTCGGCCCAGCCGCCCGTTCTGTCTCGGCTGTCGGGGCAGAGCGCCCACCAGGCTGCCAACCACACCTGCCTCCCTGGCCGCCCTGACGGCCGCTGTCCGCCAGACGAGAGCCGTGGAGCCGCATAGATGGATGCCGATGAGCGGATGGGGCCGTCGGCTAGTGCTGTCTCCACCTCCCCCGTCCTGCAGTGGTTCGACCACATGCTGTCCCGGTGTTGAAGTCAACTCGGCGGTCGGCGTCGCATCCATAACCCGGTCCGGCTCACCAAGGGCTGGAAAGCCCTTCCCACGTGGGTACCCACCAGGCCAAAAACAGGGGTTACTTTGTTGTTTTAATCTTTGATATCCCACTTCTTTTAGCTCCAGATATTTGGTGTTTAAAAACTCAAACAGTGAGAAAATAAAGTGATAAATAAATTATTCCTTCACATCCACAACATGGTCCTTTCAAAGTAACTCCCGGATGTTTTGGAATTGTCGAAGTTGGAATTGACGTGTGGCACATCCCGGGATGGGCGGAGCGTGCCTAAAACCAACACAACCTCGCCGTAATACCGGGCCTCGTCGGACGCCATAACGAACGCACCCAGGCCATGATTAACCAATCGAATGCAGCGACACAATGAATGACAGTAAAAAGCACAAATGACGGTGCGCCAATACTGAGCATCCAACAATAAAAGAGAACATAACACTAGAAAACGAATGAATCTCAAGTTAACAAATTGCGACATGTATTATACGTTATTCACAAACCCTTTTTCAAATATTTGTTCTGTCCTTATCCGTGCAGTTTAATATGTATTGTTTGGATGATAGTTCTACATATTCATAACATTACTTGAATTTATTCTGATTCTAAGGGCACTTTTCATTACTGTGGTGGCCTCCACAAGAGCAGTGTAGGGCACCAACTGCCGGTTCTATATCAAGCCTCATTTACTTCTACACTTTGGCTTGATGGCTAAAAGTCTCTCTCTGCCCATCACCATCTTTACAGTTTATTGTGGTTGACCGGTGAGGGGGAACGTGTGGCAGGCTTGGTCTGGGGTAGCAGCTGATGAGGTTCCAGGTTGGGACTCAGAAGAAACAGACTTCATTAACAAAGAACTTCATTTATTATGAATGAACATAACCGCAACGGTCTTACTCCTCTGTGAACTTGGGGGCAAGGCAGCCCATGATGGTGGGCAGGAGGAGGAATGATGCTGGGCAGGAGGAGGTGATGAGGAGTTGGGCAGGAGGAGGTGACGAGGAGCTGGGCAGGAGGAGGTGATGGGCAGGAGGAGTTTAGGAGCAGGAAGAGGTGATGATGATGGGAAGAAGGAGGTGATGGTGATGGGATAGAGGCGATGGTGATGGGCAGGAGGAGGTGACGAGGAGCTGGGCAGGAGGAGGTGATGGGCAGGAGGAGTTTAGGAGCAGGAAGAGGTGATGATGATGGGAAGAAGGAGGTGATGGTGGTGGGAAAGAGGTGATGGTGATGGGAAAGAGGTGATGGTGATGGGCAGGAGGAGGGGATGAAGTCACTCTTACACACACAACACCTCCAATGCCTGCAGTACCTCCTCCTCCTTCTCCAACTTGTCCAACTAGAGGAGATACAAACAGTAAACATCCATCACTATCCCTCCATCATTCTGTTTAATCCTTCAAATCCCTCCATCATTCTCTCATCTCCATCATCCTTCCACCATTGTGTCTCTCCTCTAACATCCCTCCACAAACCTTTTCTCCTATATCATCCATACATTCTTCCTGACTAAATATGAGATCACAGAATGAAAGATGGTAATTATGAGACGGTGACTCACCTGGTTCTTCTGCAGAGTCTTGCCAGATGCCTGCTGCTCCTTCAGCTCTTCGATCGCCTTGAGTTTCTGTTGACCCATTTTACTAATCAATCATCATCTAGGTGTTCTCAGTATTTTAGGAGTTCCAACTGTGTAGGTGTATTGTAAGTGTTTAGTATTCTAGCGTTCTTATTCTAAGTCAGTTCCCTACCTTCTTTAGGTTCTTGATCTTCTTGTCTGTTTCAGGGTCTCCACAGCTCTCAGCTGATTGGCTGTTGGGATTGGGGGCGGAGTTTGAATGGGGCTCCGGAGCGTCAGGCTTTGCCTCCTTTTTACCAGAAAAGAGAAAAAAAAAAAACTTCCTTTAACAACCATAGCCTTTTTAACCAGTAACAGATCAGTTCCCAGTACAATTAAGTAGAATGTTGTACTTCACTGCAGTTCTTAGTAGAACCAGTAGAAGACTTGCCTGTTTTGAGGCCTTCTTGGCTTCTCTCTTCTTCTGGTTCTTCAGGGCTGCCTTGGAGACCGGCTGTCTGTCTGACCCAGGCCTCATGTCCTGGGGAGCCTCCTCTTCATGCTGCAACAGGCAAGAACAAACGCTTCAACCTGGGAAGACCTACAGGCACCACTGCCTAAAACACGGCCGGCGTCCCACCTTATCCCATCTCCCTCCATGCATCCATTGTTCTAAGCAACATACATCCACATCACCCATCCATCCAGTTAATCAGCTCTCCCCTCACCAGTTTGGTGCTGGCGGCGGCTGGTTGGTTGCGCATGGCGGGGGGGCGGTAGGCCTGGGTGGTGGTGGGCTGGGTGCTGCCCAGGGGGCTGGGGGCGGCCTGGTACTTCACCGGTCGCTCGGGGAAGCGTCCGGCCGGGGACGGCTGCCACCGCACCTCCCAGAGCTCTTTCCCTGCCGGCGTCTCCTCCTTGTGGAGCAGGGTGCCGGTGTAGTGCCAGATCTTGTAGCCGTTGCTGACCCGCAGCCGCGGAGAACACGTCGCCGTGACAATGTGCTCCCCGTCGGGGCACCAGGAGAAGTGGGTGGAGTCCGGCACCTGGGGCTTAGATACCTGATTGGAACGGAGGCGGCGAGTAAGTTCTAGACACATCCCTCCATGGTCTCCTACTCTCCCATTTCCCGGTAAACGACACTGGGATAACATTTCAGGCACTGCTAGTAATTTTGACAAGTCACACATGCAGCTACGTTTAGAAAAATGTCCTTCTTGCGCCCCATTCACACATGGCATAGCAATGTCGGAGTAGATTGGCCAAGGCACAGTCCAGCAGATGGCAGTAATGCCACATGATGGCGGTAATGCAAAGGAGCTCCGTATTTCAGAAACTTGTTTGCAAACAAAAATCGGTATCAATATCGTTATTGGACCATAAAGCATCAACAAGTCGCTGATTTAAATACACTGTCAGCGGATATCATCGAATACCTCATTGCCGGGAGACAAATTTCATCAGATCAGTGTTGATTATTTTGTTCGCTCCAAGCAAGAGCGTCTAGGGTATTATCGGCTTATCGTCAGTGAAAATCTGAAATTTGTCATTTTTTTGTACAACATCCAAGCACTTTCATGTTGCAACTCCCCCGAGGCCTCCCTCCCCCAGGCTCCTCCCATTAGGCTCCTCCCCCACTACCTTACCTGTTTGTATTTCTTGACATCCCAGACCTCCATCTGACCCCGAAGGTTTCCAAAACCAGCCAGCACCAGGATGTTGCCCTGGGGACTGATCACAACAAGCAAAAGCTGTTAGAACCAGTTAACACCATTCGAGACCGGTTAGAAACAATCAGAATCTTACCAAACCAGGTCACACCACACAGAAACATTTAGAACCAGTAGAATCCAGTCACAATCACTTAAAGTAAATCGGAAGTGTGATTAAGTAGTTCGAACCAGTTAGAAGAAGTCAAGATCGGTTAAAACATGTCAGAACCTGTGTCAGGTGGTCAAATATATTTGAACCATCATCTGTGGAGAGTTGTTTGTGATCCGACCTGTAGTAAGCAGCGTTGCGTGGTCCGGTACCGAAGTCAAAAACGGGGTCACACTTGAGGTTGTAGACGGTGGCCTTGGCCGGCATGAAGCCGTAGACCACGCAGAACTCAGTGGAGGTTGGGCTCCACACCACGTCGTAGATGGGCCCGTTCTTCGCTGTTCAAAAAAGCCAAGACAACTGCTAGAGAAGCACTGCGCAAACTAGCATGCTCATTCTGTCTCATTTACATTGTTTGATGTCAGCTGTGGGGGGGATGTTAGTGGGCGATGATGTCATGTGGGGCGATGAGGCAATGTGTACGGCAATGCCATCACGTTAAGCGTGAAGACGTCATTTGTAGGGGGATGATATGCGTCAGGTGATGAGGTTATGTGTCGCACACCGACATCGATAGGGCGGTGAGGGGCCGTGTACTTACGTAGTTGAACAACAGCACCCTCTCCTTTGATGTCGAGGTAGTGCAGATTCTGTTCTCCGTAGTATGAAGCTCCTGACTTATCAACATCCACACTGGCCGTTACCAGCACCGCTGTGCCTGAACACACACAGGGACACGCACGCCATTTAGGAAGTTGGGTGGTGGTACAGAGAGAAAGACTAAAGGGGTTGGTTGCAGGGACAGACAGGTGGTTGGAAGGTTGTACAGACAGAGAGGTAGAGGGGTGGACCATACAAACAGACAGACAGACAGTTAGAGGGAGGTCCAGACAGACAGACATACAGAGGGTGGTCCACCCAGATAGAGACGGCAGTCCGGACAGACTGTAGTCAAGAAATATTAAATTTAAATTTAAATACAGCTAGAGGTTAGTCCAGACAGACAGAAGGCCAGACAGGTAGAGGGTAGTCCGGACCTTTTTTGTTCCATTCCATGGAGACTCGGTCGGCCTTGAAGAAGCTCTTGTTGGCCAGGGCGGCGCTGGGACCACCAAAGTTGGGGTACTGGTAGAGACGCACAAAAGAGGGGGCTCCCTTGCTGCCCGGTACGCAGACCGCCACCTGCAAGAACACAACACCACATCCTGAACCCCTGGGCACTGAACCCCAAAGTCTCTAGTGCAGATATCCAGGTGTGCCTGGGGGATTTAACCTCCGATACTACTTTGGGATGTTGGGGGGGGGGGGGGGGGGGTACCTTGCTGGGTTGAGCTCCTGGAGACAGGATGTAGTCTGACACCTTCTGCATGTGAAGCTTGTTAGCGATGGTGTCTGAAAACACACACAGAGTCAATCAGACGGACAGAGACATACAGATAAGAGGATCTTAGACAGATGGAGAGACAGAATATATATCAGACAGACAGATTGTGTATCAGGATCTTACTGAAGTCGTTATTTTCAAAGAAGTGCAGCTCATTGTTGACACTCCTCACAGCAATCTTCTCATCCTCGGACCAACAGGGAGACCTTAACAGACACAAGCACAGACGCATGTGTAAGCATACTAGTTACGTAAGCTTCAGTGTCATACCATGCTCGTCCCGTTAGCCCCAGTGTCATACCAAGCTAGTCCCGTTAGCCCCAGTGTTGGAACATGCTAGTCCCGTTAGCCCCAGTGTTTGAACATGCTAGTCTTATTAGCCCCAGAGTTTGAACATGCTAGTCTCATTAGCCCCAGTGTTTGAACATGCTAGTCTCATTAGCCCCAGTGTTTGAACATGCTAGTCTCATTAGCCCCAGTGTTTGAACATGCTAGTCTCATTTGCCCCAGTTTTTGAACATGCTAGTCCCGCTAGCCCCAGTGTTTGAACATGCTAGTCTCATTAGCCCCAGTGTTTGAACATGCTAGTCCCGTTAGCCCCAGTGTTTGAACATGCTAGTCCCGTTAGCCCCAGTGTTTGAACATGCTAGTCTCATTAGCCCCTGGTCTCACCAGCCCTCAAGCTTCTTCTGGTACAGCGATTTGAGCAGTGCTCCTGTCTGGACGTCCCACAGCTGGAGGTTAGGGTCACCCTGGGGGTTATCTGCTGTCGCTACACACACACACACACACACACACACACACACACACACACACACGCACACACAAAAGAGTTGCTGTAGGTACAGATATTGATGACATCAGTGAGCGGAGCAGCTCTAGGAGCTAGGATGGGACATTGGACGTACTGCTGTATGGTTGCCAGGTAACCAGGATGGTGTTCAGAGGAGAGAACTGGAGCATTGTTGTTTTAGGAAGATCCAACGCCTGCAGTACCTCACTGTCCTTTGACCTGAGCACACTGACCCTGAGAGAGACAGGTAGACAGACCGATTGAGACACAGGTAGAGAGAAGGCAGTTGACAGACAGACAGGTTGACAGGTAGAGAGATGGGCAGGTAGAGAGTCAGACGGTCAGTCAGAGCTACAGTGTGTGGAGCAGACAGGGCATGTGGGCCTCTTACTTCTGTCCGTTGCCCCAGCCGAAGAGACTGCCATCTTTGCTGAACGACATGACCCGGCCCTGACGAGGGTCTCTGAGGGAACACACACACGGGGGAGTCAGACAGTTGGACAGACAGCTAAGATGTGAAGGACAGACAGGTAGACAACAGGAGAGCTATAAGGACCTGGGGAAGGCGGGGTCATCCCGGCAGACTGGAACTCCCTGCAGCATTGACGTTCCATCTGACCCACGAACTGAGGAGCAAACACAGCACTCTGGTTACCTCACTAACTACACAGCACGCTGGTTACCTCATTTACTAACTCACTACACAGCACTCTGGTTACCTCACTAACTAACTAAACAGCACTAGATGTACGGACCTCCAAATGTTGGATACCTGTAGAAAAGTGTCTGGTAAGTTGGATAACTTACCGGACACTTGTGACTATTTAGCCAGATCAAACTGGATGTTTAGAACAGGACCTTCAGTTGATGGATAAATGGAGAGTGACTAACTAACTTAACTGAGACTCTTTTACTATTTAACCAGATCAAACTAGAAGTTTAGAGCAGGATCGCCGAGTGACGGTTGGCTACCAGTAGACAAACCTAACGTACCAGACTCTTAAACCAGTAGTTTAGAATGGAAGAGTATCTAGAGTGGATTAACCTGCCATGTGTCACATGGACCACAGTCCGGATCCCGCCACATGACTGCTGCAAGTCGATCTCCTGACTCTCTTCCCCTACCCAGGCACCGCTACCGCTAGCCGGGCTCCACACCACAACATATCACTACATCGGAAAATTGAAGGTGTATAAATGTGTATTTTAGAGACCTGCGAGCATGGGGGCCGCCATGTTGACTGTACCGGAAGCAGAACCGTGTGGAATGGACGTGTAGAGAAAGGGGGCGTTTCATTCTATGCCACATCGGCAAAAACTATAAAATATATAATCTATTACAATTCAATATGAAACTTATTGTCTTTGTTTTAAAAACAATGTAAATATTTAAACTGTGTTAAAAATGTGTTATTTTTTTATTTAACTATTAAGACTTGAAATATCTTTACTGTTTTGCTCGTTTTGTTTTGTTGTGTTTTTTTTGTATTTTTAAGGATATGAAAAATGAACAACCGAATCGCACTCGTATTAAAATCCGGTTGATAAACATTATGTTGAATAGTTATTTGAAAGTACAAAAGGCGTTAACTATACAAAGTGTGTGTTGTGGATTCTCCGAGTGACACGACCACAGACGGTGGGCGGGGCTTGGAGTGTAGACGTATACAAGTTGGAGTCCGCGAAAGGCCTCTTGTCTCGCTTCCTCACGTCCTATCCACTCCTCAACATCTCAACTACTTCAACAACTATTCGTTTTCAACCATGGTGGCTAAACAGAGGATCCGGATGGCCAACGAGAAGCACAGCAAGAACATAACTCTGAGGGGGAATGTTGCCAAGTCCACGGTAGGTTACAATGCATCCACGGTATGTGACAATATACCCACGGTAGGATAAGAAGCATTCAGGGTGGGTTACAATATGTCCACAGCTAGTATGAGCTAGATCAAGTTTATATGTAAACTACTTGTTTCAATCTTGGTTATATTTAATTTGCTGCCAATGTGTGATTAAGTGAAAGAAACAGAACGGAAACTACTTGAATATTGATTTGTGTGTGTGTGTGTGTGTGTGTGTGTGTGTGTGTGTATGTGTGTGTAGAGGAATCTCGGGGATGATAAAGGTGTGGTTGGACCCTGGTTGTTGGCCCTCTTCATCTTCGTGGTGTGTGGATCAGGTATGTCATCTTTCATAACATTACAACACTAAACTATTTCTATCAAAACGATGGGAAAATGCTCGTATAGTAGTTGCATGGCTAAAGTTTGTGTGTGTGTGTGTACAGTGTACTTTGTGTGTGTGTGTGTGCCTGTTGACAATCTGAAGGTGAAGGTCCACCAGACTATCAGCACACATTTGGCTTGTTGTCATGGCGACTCCAGCTGTACTATATGCAATGTGTCTGTGTGTGTGTGTGTGTTGTTGTTGACCATGTTGTGTTTGTGTGTCAGCCATATTCCAGATAATCCAGAGCATCCGTATGGGTGCTTAGAGTGACCTCATCTCTTGGCGGGGGGGCCATGGTGGTGACCAAAGGATCCTGGTTCTCTAATTCATGTTGAATTTACATTTGTACACACCTTCCCGTCGCCATGGTTACGCCAGACCATGATATTCCAAAGACTATGGGGGTTCAAGGAAAGTTCTCCCAAAATCAACTTGATCATCATCATCATCGCCATTGTCTTCTTCATCATCATCATCATCATCAATGTCTTCGCCACCATCATCATCTTCTTCATCTTCATTCCCTGAGGTCACTGGGACCTGAAGCTGCGAGCAGCTGTTCCACAAGCTACGACAACGTCATGTCAAACCAAATCCTGTTTTTTGTTTCAACAGTAAATGACAATACATCATGTGAATCCATGACGTTTAGTGAGAAGGAAGTGATGACGTAATAAAGGTTCACATTGCTGCCTTGTTCTCTTCCTCTTTGTTTTGGATGTCAAAAAAACGTTTACGTTTTAGGCGTTTAAAAGTAGACCAAACAAACTTTACCCATAGCAGCCAAACTGAGAAAACTATTCAAATAATGCATCCAGTGAGTAGAAAGCTAGCTATTAACAAAAACAAACATAGGTCAAAATAAAAGGATCAGCTGTTTGAACCTCTGATCAACGAAAGGGTTATTGATAGCATGTTGACTCCAATTCTGACGCAATCAGACTATTAAAGTCAAGTAATAATATTAAATCGAACGACTGGATGTCCCTTTAATCACATCGTGTTCAAAGCCCACTTGTCAGAAGGACCGCCTTATACTGTGAGATTGCTGTAACTGAGTTGTATCAGCAGATTATGTAAACACCGCCACCGGGTGGTGATATATTATATAGCATGATAACGTAACATTTTATGTATTCAAAGCTTATTACGTGAACGATAGCTAAATGTTTAGCTTGTAAATCATTAAGAAGATAATTATGGCGAACTCTATTGTTGCTTTTAAGATAGTATGATTAAGTTATCTTGGAGCGATGATGTATTAAATATATGATATATCATAATCCATATATGAAATAGTGGAAAGGTTGACAGGAGACGCACCAGTGGATAAGGTTTATTTTATGAATGATTCAGACCTGATGGAGTTCACAGAGTACTCCTCTTGACACGCCCACATTCGTATAAACCTTTACACACACCCCTTTACCACAAGCCACACCCACTCTGCAGGACATATTTCACACACTGTAACACAAACACACACACATACCCACAACCAGTGTATCCCACACACACACACACACACACACACACACACACACAGTTTCACACTAACACATAAACTAAACACATACACACACACACAAAAAACACACACACACACACTCGTTCTCTCAACTGTTCTGCTCAGGCTTTAGCCGGACGGCCCAGGAGTTTGCGGAGACTGCATTGCCATGGTGATGCAGGCGGCAGGTGTAGACCCCCTCTGTGAATTGGGAGGCGAGGAGACGGAGGTCGCGACCTTTCATCACCATGTGACCCGGGACCGAGGACACAAGCTGCTCCCCGTCCTTAAACCAGCTGGGAATAGTTAGAGAACTAGTTATACCAGTAGTTGAACCAGTATAACCGTTAACCAGTGCTACTAATACAAATAATATAGGAACGATAACACAAGCTGATCCAGCTAATACAGCTTGGATTACTTAAGGAACATGTTATATAAGTATATTCAGTAACTAGTTATATTCAGTTATATGCATATAACTAGTTATATGCATATAACTGAATATAACTAGTTACTGAATATACTAATATAACAAGTTTAAAGTGCAACCAATTTAATTAGTGTGCATTACTAGTTATATTTTCACAACTAGTTCTACTGTTCCTACTATACATGTTTCATTAGTATAAATAGTCAAATCAGTACTTGTTGTATAAGGATTGATAGTAAAAAAGGACTATACTAGTTAAATTAGTACAACTATTATATGTAGTACTATACTTGTTGCATTAGTACAACTAGTAAATCATGTACGATACAAGTGACATTAGTATAACTAGAATAACCAGGTGAGTTCTGACCGGACTTTGGGAGCTAGGCGAGGGTTGTTGGTTCCACAGCGGAAGCCGACGACCTTCCCCCTGGGAACCACCTTTACCTTCACGTTGCTAGGGGCAGCCGTCGGTGTGGCAACCACCTCCAGAGGTTCTACAACAGGAAGCAGACAGGGTAGATCCTTGAACCCTGTGGAGGTACTTCTGACCCAGGACCAACAGATGGTCACCATGGCTCAGGGTGGTTCCTCCAGACAGCAGGCCCTTCAGTCCAGCCTAACATAGTACTCAGCCCTGTTGGAACCCATGGGACGGAGAGGCTGTACTCCCTGTCTGGTGTACCGTAGCTGAGCTCACAGAGGGGGTGTCATTCCTGCCTGGTGTACCGTTAAAGAACTAAGATACAGGAGGTGTGCTTCCTGTCTGTCGTGCCAAAACAGAGCTCACAAGAAGGGTGTACTTCCTGTCGGTCGTACTGTAGCAGAGTTCACAGGAAGGGTGTACTTCCTGTCTGTCGTACTGTAGCAGAGCTCAGATACAGAGGGGGTACTTCCTGTCTGTCGTACTATAGCAGAGCTAACAGAGGGGGGGTACTTCCTGTCTGTCGTACTA
>NC_136936.1:8079649-8127149 GCF_949987615.1 Pollachius pollachius | reverse complement strand
AGTTCAGTGTCCCTACTGGTAGTTCAGTGTCTCTACTGGTAGTTCAGTGTCTCTACTGCTAGTTCAGTGTCTCCACTGGTAGTTCAGTGTCTCTACTGGTAGTTCAGTGCCTCCACTGGTAGTTCAGTGTCTCTACTGGTAGTTCAGTGTCTCCACTGGTAGTTCAGTGTCCCTACTGGTAGTTCAGTGTCTCTACTGGTAGTTCAGTGTCTCTACTGGTAGTTCAGTGTCTCCACTGGTAGTTCAGTGTCCCTACTGGTAGTTCAGTGTCTCCACTGGTAGTTCAGTGTCTCTACTGGTAGTTAAGTGTCTCTACTTGTAGGTGAGGTTGTAGTGCTGCCAGCGGTGTCCCAGGGGGTTGATGGCGTATCTTCGGGTTCTGGAGAGCGGAAGGATTCTGGCCCCCGGGACCTGACCACAACCAATAGAACCCAAAAGTTACAGACCAGAACCTGGATCTAGTCTAGTTGGTGACTAGACTAGATAGTACTATATCTACTAAACCTACTTGACATACTAAACATACACAAACTACTGGACCAGTGTTCACCAAAAGGTTGATCGTGACCTGGGTGATCTCTGAGAATTTTTACGCTGATCTCAAAAACATATAAAAAAATTAAAAAATAATAATAAATGAAATAAGCTACCTATATCTACTAGATCTACTGGACCTATTGGGCTAGATCTACTAGGCCTACTAGAACTATATCTCATACATCTACCTGACCTTCTAGAAATAGATCTACTAGACCTTAATCTACCAGTATGTGTAAACTCACTTCCTATTTCCCTTTTCAATTACTCTTCTGCGGTTTTGCGCAGAACGCACTCTATAAATAAAGTTTGGTAGGAACAATATTAATAATACATCATCAATAAGAGGTGGCGGAGGGGGAATGTAAATCTGTCTTCTCCTCTTTCATCTCATCTGGTTCTGCTGAACATTCTCTCTTCCTGCTCAAATATCTCTCATCCATATGTGAACCTCCACCCAACACACACACAAGCACCCCTGCACGCACGACGCACACAGACACACACAGACACACACAGACACACACAGACGTAATTTCTCTCACAAACATACACGCACACATGCATACACACACGCACATGCATGCGCACACACACACACAGGCTTTCATCTCTCTCATTTACACACACATTCTCTCTCTCTCTCTCTCTCTCTCTCTCAAATACAAACACAAACACAAACACACACACACACACACAAAATCACACGGCTTTAGTTTATTTGAAATTTAACTTAAATACACTCTTGAAACAGATAACAAATAACAGAAAACAACATATCCTTTGTATCCTCTAAATATAATAGGCTACTTCTATAAATATATATACATGGTAACTAATCCATATTATATATAAATAGGCCACTCCTATAAATATAATAATGGTAACATATTAATAGTTAAAAGTCAAACTACTCATATGGTATTAGTATACCATATTATCCTTAGACCATTGGTGGTCTTGTATTCATTCTATTGGTCACGTTAGGGTAGTTTAGGTTATATATAATTTGTCGTTTATAGCGTATGTTATCTGTAGGTTTAGTTTAACTGTTTAGGTGTAGTTCTACGTTTTAAATGCAGTTATACGTCATTATGGTTCGTTTTAGCTTATTGTGAAGTTTAAAGTGTAGTAATAGGTTATTAAGTGTAGTTTTACGTTATTAGGTGTAGGTTAAGTTGTTAGGATAAGTTTTAGGTTACGTGCAGTTTTACGTTGTTGGGGTTAGTTTTGGTTATTCCGTAGTTTTAGATGTAATTATAGGTTATAGGTTATTAAGTGTAGTTTTGTACTCACGTTTCCGTCCCTTCGCGTCGCGGCACCGCAATGCTCAAGGACTCCCGCGGCGAACAGCAGCCCGAGGAGGGCTCGCATCCCGCGGCTGCACATCGCCGCTCAGCCCGCTAGACCTCTCTCTCTCTCTCTCTCTCTCTCTCTCTCTCTTTCTCTCCCTCTCAACCTTCCCGACCCTGGACCGTCTCTCTCCAGGAGGAACCTCGACCAACCCTGGATCTCTGATCTCTGAGTTCCGCTCCCCCGTCCGGTGAGTCGGCTCCCATCGGGGCGGGGACACGACGCGAGATCTTGCAACCCTCAAACCCTCCACCCCCCCACCCTCCGACCCGCGGCACGTCACTCACCTGGAAGTTCACCTGGCATGACCCTTGACCCGGGGGCTCGAGACGTCCTGCAGGGCAGATGTTGTCCAGATGTGTTCGTCTCATTTCGGGAGGACATCTGTCCAAACATAAAGAAACAGAAGGTTTCTAGGAAGTCCAAGTTTATTATCCTCGCTGTGTGTTTATTGCTCCCCGTTGTATTATGCATGATGCAACCTCCACAAACCTCTTTAAGAAGCGTCGCAGGCCTAGCCAAAATAGATTACTATTCGATTTGAACGCAGATATATGTGATCAAATATACTATGCTAAGTTATTGATGATCGATATTAAAGTTAGGGTAGGCTATATATTCTAGAGGTATTTTTTGTCATATTTGTTGAAAAACATCTCGATGGCAAAAATGTATTCAAAAGGTCTCACTTTTCTTTTTTTTATCATGTAGCTGTATTAAGCCAGTCTAATAATTTCATTCGACCCGAATTAAATGATAGGACAGCCTACCTATCTGTCTGTCTACTTACCTCTATGCCTCTATGCCTAGCATGTTTTGTTGGAGTGGCTTGAAGGCCTGAAGGGAGGGGTTGAAGGTTTTATACTTTCAAAGTGTATCTTACTATTGCTGGTTTCTCCAAGTGGCCCGCCTGGCCCACCCTGCTTAAACGAAAGGCCTACCCTTCGTTCAGGCACAGACCAATGACATCCCAGGGACCAAATCCTTCTTGTTTAAAAGGGGTGGGAGTGGAGTGACAAATGATGGAGGGATGATAGAGGAGAGAGAGAAGGATGGAGGGATGATAGAGGAGAGAGAGAATGATGGAGGGATGATAGAGGAGAGAGAGAATGATGGAGGGATGATAGAGGAGAGAGAGAATGATGGAGGGATGATAGAGGAGAGAGAGAATAATGGAGAATGATAGAAGAGAGCCAGAATGATGGAGGATGATAGAAGAGAGACAGAATGATGGAGAATGATAGAAGAGAGACAGAATGATGGAGGATGATAGAGGAGAGACAGAATGATGGAGAATGATAGAAGAGACATAATGATGGAGGATGATGGAAGAGAGACAGAATGATGGAGAATGATAGAAGAGAGACAGAATGATGGAGGATGGTAGAAGAGAGACAGAATGATGGAGGGATTATATAGGAAGAAAATAATGATGGAGAGATGATAGAGGAGAGACAGCATGATGGAGGGATGATAGAGGAGAGATGTGCTAGTTCTCATTCTTAAAATATCATAACAGTGAGCCGTAATAATGTATTTTTGTGTACGTTTATACAAACACCAATCTTTCACCAGTCTTTATGGGCTTTCTTTCGAGCTTGGTCACAGTTGTATTTTTACAGGAAGTCTTCTGATGGTGCATGCTAAGTAGCTTCTGTTCTCTTTAAAAATCCATTGTTTAGCGCTGGCATTTAGCAGCTTGGCAGCTAGCGCTGCGCGGCCGAGCCAAGCGCCTGTCTGTTGGCTGCTACCAACATCAGTCAGCGTCGGGGGGCCTACAGTTCCTGGGGCCCCTTACACTAGATCTAGCTCATTTCACTCGTAACCTAGCGAGCTATTAACTCCTAGCCTAGCGGCAAGTTAAAATTTGTAGCCTTGCAACTCTGACATGTTTGAACTCTTAGCCTAGAAATGTTTTTATTTCTAGTCTAGCAACATGTGTAACTCTCTCTTTTAAACTCCTAGCCTAGCACTATTTAACTACTAGCATTGCAATGTTTTAAGTCCTTGCTAAGCAATGTTTTAAATCCTAATCTAGCGACATGTTTTAACTTCTTAAATTTCTAACCTTACGATGAGAATCCAGTGATGAAAGGATCACTTACTGTGGAGAAGCATAGTGTCAGAGTGAGTGGGTGGTTGACTGAAACTATCTTTTGGGTCCCGAGATGGAAACCTTTAAGAACCCCCTGGTCTAGTGTTAAGTGTGTTGGACTCCCAGTCGAAAGGTTCTGGGTTCGAATGCTAATGTCTGGTCTACCTGTAGGCAGCCTTGAGCAAGAGGCCCCCTAACCCCAACCTGCTCCTCACTGCAATTTCTCTGTCTTCACTGCAAGTCCCTCTGGATAAAAGCGTCTGATACATGACTCCATTGAAACTTGATAACGATGTTGATTGTAGCAGAGCGGTTTGGTTCTGGACCAGCAGGGCTGTAAGGTACAGCACCAGCAAGACTGTGGGGTTCTGGACCAGCAGGACTGGGAGGAGCTGGCGGCTCCAGGACACAAAGCAGACCGGACCACCAGTGCGTCCAGGACAGCTGAGCGACGAGCTTTTAATTACGCGTCTGTCCATTCATCTGTCCATCTCTGACACACACACTACCACCACGCACACGCTACCAACCATGCACACGCTAGCACACACACACACGACCCCACACTAGCCCCCCCCCCCCCAGCAGCAGCGAGGGTTGCTGGCTGCCTGCCAGGCTGACGGTTCCCACATTTCACCTGATTACTTTCCATCTTTCCCACAGCTCCGGGCGACCTCCGGCCCTGCGCCTGCTTCTTGTTTGTCTCGTGGGGACCCCCACCCTTCTATCAACACGCAGCAGACGCAGCAAGCACACCCCGCATTCCTCCACCCTCCACCGTCACCGTGGTAACAGCCATGTTAGGGAGCAGGGATCGGATGGAGCCGTTAAAGACTGTCAAGACTTGGAGCTGGAACAGATCCAGACTAGACGAGACCGAGGCTAGACCCAGACTAGACCAGTCCTAGATTGGACCAGGCCCAAATTAGGCCAGACCTAGAACTAGAACAAACCCAGACTAGAATAGCCCCAGACAGGACCTAGACCCGGAACAGAACTAAACTAGACCAGAACCAGACTAGACCAAGAATAGACCATAACAGATTTAGACCCAGATTAAACCTCAGCCTAGAGCAGACGTAGATCTGGAATATACCTAGAATAACCCTGACCAGATCAAAACTAGATCTAGAACACTAAACATGACTAGACATGACCAGGCCAGAGGTAGACCAGACAGACATACAGATTAGACCAGACCAGACTAGATCTAGACTAGACCAGAATGAAACAAACAGTCAGACTTGACCTGGACCTAGACCAGCCTAGATATAGACTAGACTAGAGCTAGACCAGGGTAGACAGGACCGGAATGGACTGAAACAGGCCAGGACCGAAGACATCCAGACCAGAGGACACACCAGGAGGTTGTAGTTTTGATTTGTTTTATTTCAGATCAACTGGCCCGCTCATCTTACATCAACACACATTTGGTCACGACAGAATACACCTGGTACATTACAGCCTTCATCATCATCATCACTTTAACACAACCAAGGAGACATTATACTTTATCAATGGTATATATAGGATAAATATCTTATATATATATGAATATATAAGATATTTATGATATGGCAGAGAGATACTCTGGAACACACACAGACAAACAACTTACACTAGTTACTTTAACTACTGTAGTACTAAGGACAAGGTATTACGGTAACTACTGTAGTCCCAACTAGTGTACTGCAGTGTGTACCGTAGTAACTCGTGTACTACTATAACTACTAGTTACCGTGGTAACTAGTTCCAGGTGTAGCTGAGCTACCCTGACAGCGAAGGGGTGGGATCTAAGAGCTACACCAATCAGCAGGGAGATAACAAATGATTGACAGGTCACGGTGGTCCACGTAGAGGACTACAGCTATAGGTTGTAAAGAGTGGAGGATTGAGGGAAATAGTCCGGTGATTGGCCAAAGGGCGGAGGGGAGCTGGGAGTAGAGGATTGTGGGTAATTCTGCTGTTGGCCAATCAGCATCGAGTCTCGTAGATCCCGCTGCGGCCGATGTAGCGCACCCATTTGATGACATCATGGTCGCTGTAGTTGAGCTTGGACTCAAACACCTTGAGGTATCTCACCTTCAACCCTGACGGGGCGAAGGGAACCTGGAAAACACAGACAGGGTCACACACAGACAGGGTCACACACAGACAGGCTTACACACACACACAGGCTCACACACACTAGACAGGCTTACAAACACACACAGGCTTACAGACAGAGAGACAATACATAGACAGGCTTACACACAGACAGGGTTACACACAGACAGGGTTACACACAGACAGGCTACACACAGACAGGCTCACACACACAGGCTTACAGACAGACAGGCTTACACACAGACAGCCTTACAACCAGACAACCTTATATATGGGAAAACGGACAGACAGGCAGACAGCTGACCTCAAAGTTCATGGAGATGGGGGGGCGTGTCCACTTCTTCTTCTCATTGGTGGGCAGCAGCTCAATCTCAGCACTGATCTGAGACTCCTTCATCCCAGCCATGCGCTTAATCCTGCACACACACACACACACACACACACACACACACACACACACACACACACACACACACACACACACACACACACACACACACACATTGAATACTGGGTGACAAGCAGGAGTGGGCAGTCCACGTGCCGTAGCTCCACCTACTTCCAGACGATGGCGTTGTCGCTGGCCTTGTACTTGGCCTTCCCCTTCATACAGATGACCTGCACCCCGCTGGTGTTCAGGGGGGTGGGGATACGTACCTGGAACACACACACGGCCTTACAACACAACCCGATGCCCCCATCCTGCTTTCGACCCAGGGTCACTGATTAGACCCTGTACCCATGACAAACACTGCTCCCAGTATACATGACAAGACTAGCGTGTGACTGACTGACTGACTGACTGACTGACTGACTGAGTGTTTTGAGTGTGAGTCTGACCTCGATCTTCTGGGCGAGCAACGAGGCCTTGAAGTTGGACTTGATGACCACCTTGACCTCCAGCTTGGTGCGGCCCACCTCCCTCACAAGGGGGATGACCCTGAAGGGCAGGATGATGTCCTTGGTGGTCCGGTACCTGGGCACAGAGCCAGCAGCTCACCTCAGCCTCTTTTCCAACCACACATCGACCAATCAGCGCATTTCCAGTCGAGTTTGACCAATGGTCATACAGTACTTCTCCACATAAATCACCACATCGCCCAAAAAATGTGCTTTCTTTTTCATGTTATGAGCAAACAGACATGTCCACATCTATGTATATTTTTAAAATCTTTCTGTTTCAAATTTCGAGGGAATCGCACAAAGCGTTGCATTCCTTACTGCAACGTTGGAGAAGAAGTTCCTCAGAATCAAGTATTTGGTCGCAACAATGACAGAAGTACCCGGGCCCTCAAACATGGGGCCCTTATGGCAGTGTTTGTTCTGGGTGTGAGGGACATGGTCTTTTGGGTCCCAAGATAAAGGTGAGTCAGGACGGACGACCCCTGACCTCATGAGCTCGTAGTCTCCGTCGGGGGGGATGAAGCTAATGCTGCGCTCCGAGTCAAACTTGCTGAGACGAACACACTGGTGGAAGGTGCAGTCGTCTATCGCTATAGACTGCTTCCCACTGGGGAGACAGACAGACAGACAGATGGACAGGCAGACAGACACAGGCAGACAGACAGAAAGACAGACACAGAGAGAGACATACAAGTTATGAGGCAATTTAAACAAATGTCTCAAATATAAAGTATCCATTAAAAAAGACATACATACATTTATTTATAATTATACTATTATATTCATTATTCTAATTTTGATAGATATTACATAGAGACCTAGCAGGGAGAAACTATGAAATATATGTATATTCCAATAAATTTATCATATTTTTCTTACTGCGAGACAAATGACATTCAAACAACATGTATATCTTAAAAGAAAAAAACATCATCTGAAGCACGCGTGTGCTTGGTGAGTTGACCTCTAACCTCTTGGCCGAGTCGTCCGATGTGGCTCCCTTGCCTTGCTGCTTGTCAATCACGATCTTGTCGTTCATTCCAAACTTGCACTCGGGCATCCCGCTCAGATAGCTCTTCATCACCACCCGGCCCGACACATGGGCACTGAGCACCTGACCTACATCAACACACACACACACACACACACACATTAGTACACACACGCACGTTGGTACACAAACATTCACATACACACATTCGCACAGACACACATTAATAAACACACAGAAATTAGATCATACAAGCATCTTAGTACACAAACAAACATACATGTATACACACACTCACACATTAATAAACACACACACATTAGTAAACAAACATTCATATATACACAAATTCGCAGACACATTAGTGCACCACAAACACACACACCCAGACACGGACATTAATATACACATAGACACACACACACACACATCAACACACATAACTGATTTCTTTCCTTTTGACACTTGATTTATTGATTGCCGTCAAGATGTAAAGAGTATTTAATATACAACCACAATTTTGTAAAAATACACATAAATAAATATAAATATGAATAGCTGTATGTCTTCTGACCTTGTGGGGACATGAGTAGGTTGACACTCTCCAGGACGTCTAGGAACAGCTCGTTGCGGCGGTATTTGATGCCTTCACGCCGCCAGCCGATCTGTCCGGTCACCTGGCTGGTGATCTGGGACTGTTCATCCTTACTCTGGAGACAAGGGAGACGGGACACTGTTACTATGGAGACAACGGACACTGTTACTATAGAGAGAAGGGAGACTGTCACTCTGGGGACAAGGGAGACGGGACACTGTAACCCTGGAGACAAGTGGGATGGGACACTGTTACTCTGGAGACGTTACCCTGTTACTATGGAGATGGGACAGTGATACTCTGGAGACAAGGAAGACGGGACAATGTAACTCAGGAGACGAGAAACCGTTACCATGGAGACAAGGGAGACGGGACACTGTTACTATGGAGACAAGGGAGAAGGGACAATGTAACTCTGGACACGGGACACTGTTACTATGGAGAAGGGTGCTGCTGCCCTGGAGACAAGGGGCACGGGAAACTTATGTTCAAACTGCATTTTGATATTGGTATTGGACGTGAAACTTACATGATGCTGTGATGCGGCAGGTCCGTTCGAGGAGAGAAAACACACATTTTACACTTTGTTCTTCTGTTGTCATGGTGAACCTACCATCCTATAGGACATGTTCTACTATGTTGTCATGGTGACTCTTCCATCCTATAGGACATGTTCTTCTACTATGTTGTCATGCATGGTGACCCTCCCGTCCTATAGGAGGGTCACCCACACTACACACACACACACACACACACACACACACACACACACACACACACACACACACACACACACACACACACACACACAGGTTGCAGAGTTGAGGAAGCGCACATGCAGTGTTAATAAAGTGCACAGTGTAAATAAAGTGTAAGTAGGTAATAAAACGCTTTGGTTGTGATGCGCCCATGATGAATAAAGTGCACATACAGTGTAAATAAAGTGTCAGTTTGTGTGTAGGGACTCTCTGACCTGGCTCTTGATGCCCTGCTGGGTAATGAAGGTCTTCAGGGCTCCACTCTCTGAGTTCTGAGGGTAGCCGAAGTCCAGGATCTCTACAACAAGAACCAATAAGTACTGGTCAGAAAGGTTCCTGGGGAACAACATAGTCATGATAGAAGATGTATACATATATGAATGAGCAGTCTAGCCCCACATACATAGTTTTCTAAATGACAGCATTTGTGTACATGCATGAGAAGTCTCGTCCCACAGACATAGCTTTCCGAATGATAATATGAGGGACAAGAAGATATTTGCGGAGGAGGGGAAACACAGGGTGACCATTAGCAGTGAGCTTCCATCCTGGCTTTTATTATAAAGCTTAGACCATCAGAATGAAAGAATCAAACATCAAAGTAACGTCTGGACAACATTATCCCTGAGATACATCGCACAGCATGAGAAGGCCAGCCTTGGATCATCCGTGGACCACTTGTTTCGCCTTCTACCCACGCTGCACTCTGCTTGGGTTTGATTCGCATGGCGGGGTCGCATTCCGTTCTGTCGTGTGACACAGCGTATTTCACGCTGAAACCCATCGACGCGTCACCAGCGCAGGTCTCTGTTGAAGCGTGTTTCAGATTCCGAGGGCTCCAGTCACATCCGGCTGCGTTCTGCAAACCTGTTTGTGGTGCACTTCCATGTTTGCAGTTCCCTATCAAAGTAGTTTTTCTTTGATATTTCTCCACCTCATCTGGAAGTCCCTAGATAAAAGCGTCTTCCTGACTTAACTTACCTCGACTGAAAGATCAGAGGGCAGAGAGTACAGAGCTGCAAGCGCTGGATTTTCTTTAGGTCTTGATTTTCTCATCCAGCATACAAAAATCAAAACCTAAAAAAACTACAGCACCACAGAGTATCATGGCTTCCTGGAGATCGGAGCACTCCCTGCCTGTCAATAGCTCGGCTGAATTCCAAAACGTATTCCAAAGTGTTCCTCCATAATGCTCTTCCAATGAACCTTCCAGGGGACAAGCAGTAGCACTTAGGGGCTGAACAGGGGGAAAGTCTCAATTCGCAGAGCCTATATGTGGGAATGAGTCCCAGACTTCCTGCTTAAATTACACAGCCTGGCTGCCAGTCAGGCTGTGTACCGAGTGGTACCAGTCTGCAGTTTGTCCAACAGATGGCAGTGAGACTCCGTAATGGGATCCAGCAGCTACACACGTCTGAACTGGGCGCCTTTCTTCTGTTCTCACTCAACTCAACTCCTGGTACCAATTGACCATAAAAAACAGAACCCTGGTAGCTGTTCTGCAAGGTGGGGTCAGGGGGGGACAAGGATGGTTCTGAATTGATGTGATGGTTCCGTACCGTCAAGCAGCTCATAGATGAGCACGAAGTTGTTCTTGATGTTCTCCTCGCTGATCTTGCTGAAGTAGGCCGTCATGACGTCACACATCTTGTACAGGAACTCGAACACCATGGCGGCGTTGACGTTCTGCTTGGTGACGGCCGCCAGCCAGATGTTGGAGCGCTTGACATGGAAGAAGCTGGTGCGCGCGATGTTGGTGACGGGGGAGCGCACCTGCTGGCGCGCGTGGATGACGTTCACGCGGAACGCATCCACCGCGTTACGCCTGGACACATGGGAGACAAGACCCCGTTACACACCACACACCTGTACACACCCACACACCAGCAACACTTGTATACAAACACACACACACAGCTACACACCAATACACACCTGGACACATGGGAGACAAGACCCCGTTACACACCTGTACACACCCACACACCAGCAACACTTGTATACAAACACACACACACAGCTACACACCAATACACACCTGGACACATGGGAGACAAGACCCCGTTACACACCACACACCTGTACACACCCACACACCAGCAACACTTGTATACAAACACACACACACACAGCTACACACCAGTGCACACCTGTTCAGCCACACACCAGCAACACACCAGTATAAAAACATACAAACAGCTACACACCAGTACACACACAGAAAGCTTCACACACACACACACACCTGTAGAGGTACAGATCTGTGCACACACAAAGCTACACCCACCTGCACATGTATCCCCTGTACTATAGCTACACATCTGCACAGGTAGGTATCCCCTGTACACACACTAACAATACAACTGTACAGTAGGTCTGTCTGCCAGCAAGCCAACCACTAAGCTTTAAATCCAGCCTGAGGTCTTAATTCAATGGTTCAAGTATCAGATGTGTCACCCAAAACTTTGTCATCATAAGAGGGGGGCTCGTCTACTCTCGTCAATGAGCAGCACAGCGTGTCATTGGATTAGGCTGTTGCCTAGCAACAGCTCTCTGCATCCCAGACCGGCTTCACAAAGCATCCTCCCTCCCCTCTGCAACTCGAAGGCCCATGTGTCGTGTCCCTCTATGCATGGAGTCCTGTGTTGTCTTCTACGGTCACTGAGCTGCTTAACAGAAGAACATTTTTTAAACGATTGAACTAAAGTTTTAAAGTTTTTTTTTTTTTAAAGTGTTTGCCCCCCTTGCAGCCAGCTGTGGCGCATCGCCACTGCAATCAGCAAAGCAAACAATATGTTTTGTATATATTTTTTTATAATAATTTAT
Organism: Pollachius pollachius; assembly: GCF_949987615.1. Lineage (NCBI taxonomy): Eukaryota > Metazoa > Chordata > Actinopteri > Gadiformes > Gadidae > Pollachius > Pollachius pollachius. The sequence goes on along the minus strand of NC_136936.1, from coordinate 8,114,985 downwards.
GTTTTTGACCTATTTGTTAATAGTTTGTTAAAAACAAAATCATAGGTGCCCCCTACTGCTCCCCCTCAAATGTTACCTTTTCATTATTGTGATTAAAGAAACATTGTGGAATTAATATTGACCTCAAAATAGCAATGCGGAATAAAAAGGACTAAAAAACACATGAGGACGATGAAGTGATGCGGTGGCATCAGCTCATGAATGGCTTTGGACTAAATGTAGAAGGCATTAAGAGAAGGGGTTACACAACAAGACTTAATGATAGAGAGTAGCCTACATATCTAATTGTGGAGAACCGAAGGAACAGTATTATGTAACCCAGACGATGGGATGGCTACAGACAGCAGAATGAACTGTATAACTGTAACCGTATTTTCAGCATCTCACACGGTGCGCTTGCTGGATCGTCACCTCAGCATCATGCACACGCACACCAACATGGTGCACCTCACACACACCTCAGCATCGTGCACACGCACACCAACATGGTGCACCTCACACACACCTCAGCATCGTGCACACGCACACCAACATGGTGCACCTCACACACACCTCAGCATTGAGCACACACACACACCAACATGGTGCACCTCACACACACCTCAGCATTGTGCACACGCACACACCAACATGGTGCACCTCACACACACCTCAGCATTGAGCACACACACACACCAACATGGTGCACCTCACACACCTCAGCACCACTGCTGAAAACATAACCTAGGGAAACAGGGTACCATCATATCATGGCTCAGTACCAACACGCAGGGAGACAGTAAGGACACTCACCCGATGTCATCCCTGTACACCCGGGAGATCAGCACCTCCCCCTTGTGGTTGTAAATGAACAGTCCTCCAATCATGATGGATACCTGGCAGTCACTCAGCCACGCCCATTATCTGCCAGCCTATGGGGAGACAGCAGAGCAGACTTTAAAAAAGTGCTGTAGGTAAGACTTGGAGCAGAAAATAGTGGAAGAGAGCGGAAATTAGCTGGGAGCGGGAGCGGTTTGAAATCAAAATAGTCTACTACAGAGGCCGCTGCAGTTAACCAGAACAGATATTCTCACAGCACATTTCACTCACTAAGAGCTGACGGATATATATATATATATATAACCTACAGCACCTTTAATAATACTAGTATATATATATATATATATATATATATATATATATATATATATAATAGCTGTTAAATCTTATCTACAGCACCTTTAAGCCAAAATATGTCATAATAACGGATATTTTACGGATCTGCATTTTAACCTTAGATTAAAATGATCCCAGAAGGGAAATTAGGTTGCCACAGCAGAAACAGGACGTTATATACATTTCAATAAGAATAACGTTTCAAAATATAAACGGAAAGTAGACTGTAAAAAATAAAAAGTAGACTGTGCTTTGCTTCTACATTTCTACTGGATGTACTGAAAACAGTCTGTGCTCCATTATGGAAGCTATGACAGAGCGTTACATCAGTGTCTATACTGCAGACCACCCTGGTCGAAATGTTAAGCACAATCAATTATTTACAGTACTATTAGTAATAATATTATACCATTAAACTAAAATATTTAAAATGAGTTAAGAATACTACATTTGTTATTGATCCAACACCTATATGTGGTCATTTAAAATGCCATATTGAAGGCTATTTCGTTTACATTGTAAAAAGTATTTTGTTGACCCACATATTGTATTGTTAGATGCTATTGTTATCGATCCTAATGTAAGTATCGGAATTTATATATATATATATATATATATATATATATATATATATATATATATATAAAGGCTAGCTGCTTAGCTTAACCGATCATCTGATGGTGGGTCGTGTTCATCCTGATGTTCATGCAGAGGCTTTATGTTATGTTATTTATATTGAAACACAGATATGTCGTGATCCGGCTTCAAGAGTACAAAGATAACATGAAGAATATCATCTGACACCGTTAGCCAGCAAGCTAACCGAGCTAGCAGAGGATGCTAGCTCTGCTGCAATGCAGACTCTTAACATGATAACATACAAAATATAACATGTAAAAACACGTCTAATCGTACCTGTAACACAACAGTACCCCACACACCGCTACACAACAAATGCACCGCACACGGCAGGAAGAATAATCGGTTTACACGTCAAGAACCGCACTCACCTTCCCCTCCTCGGTCTGAAGCAAGATGTCGACGACTGGCTGGACTCTGCTGTCAGATGATCCCAGAAGGACGGGATGCGAACCAACAACCAGCACCAACACACAGCTACCAGGATGCGACCCAACAACCAGCACCAACACACCGCTGGAGGGATGCGACCCAACAACCAGCAACAACACACCGCTGGAGGGATGCGATCCACAAACCAGCACCCACAAACCGCTGCCGGGATGCAACCCAACAATCAGCACCAACACCGGGATGCGACCCAACAATCAGCACCAACACCGGGATGCGACCAAACAATCAGCACCAACACCGGGATGCGACCCAACGACCAGCACCAACACCGGGATGCGACCAAACAATCAGCACCAACACCGGGATGCGACCAAACAATCAGCACCAACACCGGGATGCGACCAAACAATCAGCACCAACACCGGGATGCGACCAAACAATCAGCACCAACACCGGGATGCGACCCAACAATCAGCACCCAACACCGGGATGCGACCCAACGATCAGCATCAACACCGGGATGCGACCCAACAATCAGCACCCAACAACAGCACCAACACCGGGATTCAAACCAACAACAAGCAATACCTAAGCTTACTTATTTTCTCTCTCCTTCCTTATTTTCCTTGCGTTTGTTTTACACCCTACTCGGCTTAATAGCCATTTAGTGTTGTCTTGTACACACGACTATATACTTGAATGAGACCCGTGTTATTAGCTTTAAACTAGTGTTTCATGGATTGAACACACAACTTATCAGAATGACTAGGATATTGACAATACAATGTTCATCGAAGGCCTATTTGGATCTGAATTACGATCCATTTCCATCTGAATGGGCACCTTGGTTAGCATTCAAATACATGGGACACACACGCACACAATAAAACCAACATTTCATGACTCCAAAAACAAGCTTTTTATTACATTTTAAAAGATAAACACACAAACATAAAGGTCAATATGTCATTAAATAAAATGAGTAATATTCACATGAAAGAGAATCCAGTGATGTCACAATAACAATAAATGTAAATAAAACAATATCCTTGGAGGAAACATCACCATTACCCCGCAGTGTGTGTGTATGTGTGGCCATTTAGTTAGAAGGGTGAAATAAAGCTCCTTCATATAGTTGTATTACATTTGTACAGTGCAAGCATTGGTATTGTTCGCTCCAAAAGTATTTCATCTTCAGTGTGAATTCATCTAGAGTGGAAAACTACGTGAGACACGACAACTATTTGAATAGGTCCCCTAAACCCCTCCAGCCCATCCTTGAGTGGGTCCTGCAGGGGGCATCTGACAGAGAGCCAGGACTCCCAGCCACAGGGTAAGCAGAGGCAGCTCGGCCAGAGTGAGTCCTCTCATGGCAAGTAGTCCCAGGGAGTCCCTTCTCGTTTAAATAACATGTAGGAAAAGATTGTTATTCATAATAATGATAATAACAATATCATATATAAAAATATAGTTAATAATAATATTATACATAATATTGTTATTAATAATTTTATAAATATAAATATTGTTATTAATAATATTATAAATATCAATAAGATATTAATAATACAATTTATTTGAGTTTAGTCTTGATTAGAATGCAGCTACATACAGCTGTGCTTCATGAGGTCGTCAAGGTCACATTACATCGTCAGGGGGCATCACAGGAGGTCAAATGATGTCATCAGGAAGTCGCATGACATCATAAGAAGGTCACATGACTTCAGGAGGGAGGTCACATGACGTCCAGCAGGAGGTCGCTGGGGTTAGCGATGGCGAGGCGGAAGGACTGGCGCGAGGCGGGCAGCTCGGACGAGAGGTCGTGACCCTGGCCAGGCAGGGAGGAGGGGGGGCTGGAGGGAGGCCGGGGGGTGCCGTCCTCAGCAGCGGGATCCCCCACTTCCTGTCTGCTCAGGAGGGGGGAAGGGGCGAGCTCCTGTCTCTGCCTGCGCTCAGAGCCACTGCTAGGACTTCCTGTAGGAGGGAAACACACTGATGACATCACGCTGATGACATCACGCTGATGACATCACGCTGATGACATCACGCTGATGACATCACGCTGATGACATCCTACTGATGCCATCATATTTAGGATCTAGAGGAAGATAGCTACGATATAGCCATCGACTTTATCACATCGACGGGGATATTGATGAAATAGCTGAAGATATTGATGATATAGTGATGATATTGATGATAGAATTGAGAATCAACATAAAGTCATTGATGATATAAAGTGGATATTCCCGGAGGATAACATTGCTGATATAGGTGAGGATATTGTCGATATAGGGAGGATATTAGTGATAAACTTTAAGATATTGGTAAGATATATAATTGATGGAATTGATTATGTATTTATGATATAGCTACCGGTATTGATTATTTACTGATGATATAGCTGAAGGTCATGCTGACGGTATTTTAAATAGATGAAATAGTTGTTTGAATGATACGTTTCAGGCAGGGTGACCTCTGACCTCCACTTTTGTGGCTCCGTGGGGGTCCCCAGGGGGAGTGCAGGGGGGGAGGGGGGGAACCGTAGGGGTGAGGAACAGGGTACTGGCCAGGGAGGGACCCCCGCTGATGGAGAGGAGCACAGCCATCTGGAGACAGCCCCATGTCTGGGAGAGAGGAGGAGGAGGAGGAGGAGGAGGAAGGGAGAGAGCAGAGAGGAGGAGAAGAGGAACGAGCAAGAGGAGTGGACAGTGGAGGAGGAAGAAAAGAAAGGAGGGAAGAGAGGACGGAGGACAGATGAGAGAGGAGAGGAGAGGAGAGGGGAGAGGGTCGGGGGGAGGCGAGAGGAGAGGCTTAATATCACAGACACACGTACAGAGAGGCAGGGGCCAGGGGAGAAGGAGCGATGAGAGGGCGAGCCACTCACCTCCTGTGGTGGTCTTGTTGAAGGCGTAGTAACACTGCTCTGAGAAGCTGATCTTGCTGACGGTGGGTCTGATGTGTCCCGAGGCTAGCAGGTTAGCGGCGTAGCGCCGCGCCTCCCTGCGGTCGGAGAAGCCCTCCACCCTCCGCTGGAGCCAGTCCACCACCTCAGAGCCTGTGGGAGGGGTCACCCCTCACCTTTAACCCCTGCTGTACCTCAAGCACAGCACCGCATTGTGTGTTTGTGTATGTGTTCACCTAAGAAGGCGTCAGGGTGTGTGTGTGTGTGTGTGTGTGTGTGCGTGTGCGTGCGTTCGTGCGTGCGTGTGTGTGTACCTATGAAGGCGTTAGGTATAGTGATCTTCAGCCACATCCTGTCCCGTACTTCGAGCCCTGACTGGGGATTGGCCATCGCCTTGGCAACAATCGCCATGTCACTGTGGATGGTCAGACGATGCTCCTCCTCCTGACCTACAGCGAGGTGGACAGAGAGCAGCAGAGTGGTAGGGGGGCGAAGAGTAAGGGGTAGAGGTTAGGGAGTAGAGGGGAGGGTATAAAGGGTAGAGGGTAGAGGGTAAAGGGTAGGGGGTAGGGGGTAGAGGGTAGGGGTTAGAGGGTAGGGGGTAGAGGGTAGAGGGTAGAGGGTAGAGGGTAGAGGGTAGAGGGTAGGGGGTAGAGGGTAGAGGGTAGGGGGTAGAGGGTAGAGGGTAGAGGGTAGGGGGTAGAGGGTAGAGGGTAGAGGGTAGAGGGTAGAGGGTAGAGGGTAGGGGGTAGAGGGTAGAGGGTAGGGGGTAGAGGGTAGAGGGTAGAGGGTAGAGGGTAGAGGGTAGAGGGTAGGGGGTAGAGGGTAGAGGGTAGAGGGTAGAGGGTAGGGGTTAGAGGGTAGGGGGTAGAGGGTAGAGGGTAGAGGGTAGAGGGTAGAGGGTAGAGGGTAGGGGGTAGGGGGTAGAGGGTAGAGGGTAGAGGGTAGAGGGTAGAGGGTAGAGGGTAGGGGGTAGAGGGTAGAGGGTAGAGGGTAGAGGGTAGGGGGTAGAGGGTAGAGGGTAGAGGGTAGAGGGTAGAGGGTAGAGGGTAGGGGGTAGAGGGTAGAGGGTAGAGGGTAGGGGGTAGAGGGTAGAGGGTAGAGGGTAGAGGGTAGGGGGTAGAGGGTAGAGGGTAGAGGGTAGGGGGTAGAGGGTAGAGGGTAGAGGGTAGGGGTTAGAGGGTAGAGGGTAGGGGGTAGGGGGTAGAGGGTAGCGATAGCCTGGGTAAACATTTCGCGCTGCTAGGCAGCCTGGATTCCACGGATCCGATTTTCGCCTGAGATAGGGAACCAATCACAGAACAGGGAGGGGCGGCAAGACGAGGACGCAGCTATGCGACACACCCATCGGCTTCTTCCTCATCGAATTTCTGTCGCTCTACATACGTCATCTGGTATAATTGATATGATTGGCTATGAGCTACGTACAGACTCACGTGATAAGACATTCGTAGCGCCCAATAAACGGCTCCGGGCAATCGTAAACCACGCCTCAAATACGAGAAAATGAATGTGTGGTTCCCAGACCTCTTCTCCATGTAGATTGAGATGAGGTCCGGCGTTAGCCAGGCTAGGAGGGTACATTCAGAGGGCAGAGCCTAGGTACCGTAGTGGGGGGGTAGGAGCCCGGTCATGGCCGCTGTGTGTGACACCCAGGCTGCCGGGTCGATGGGTCTCACTGGTTCACCTGGAACACACACACCATGTTATTTTTGTGTGTAATGGAAGTGCTTGTGTATTGATTGTGTATGAAGTGTGTGTGTGTGTGTGTGTGTGTGTATCTTACTCCTGGCGAGTGTGAAGCAGTTCTCCGGCTGTGGATCCCAGCACTTCACAACCGTCAGTGTGATGGGCCTGCAGACAGACAGGCAGGTGGTCAGACAGACAGTCTTTGTGTCTAGTTAAGGTTAAGCCAGTTAGGGTAAGTTCAGTTGACGGGTCTTACCCGGGTTTGTGGACAACGTCTCTCAGCACTCTGACGGCCTCGTCATTAGTCATGTTCTCAAAGGTGATGTCATTCACCTTAAAACACACACACACACACACACACACACAGATGTTGTGTTACGGTGTTACGTAACACAACGGTGTTGTGTTACGGTGTTACGACAGACGCATTTGTCAGACGGACGGGCGGTCGGACCGACAGGGGGCCCCTACCTGCAGCAGCATGTCTCCTGGCTCGATGCGTCCGTCCGCGGCCACGGCCCCGCCCTTCATGATGGAGCCAATGTAGACGCCCCCGTCGCCCCGCGCGCTGCTCTGGCCCACCAGGCTCACGCCCAGGAAGGCGTAGCGCTCTGCAACACAGTGAGGGCACTCTGGGATGTCACACACACACCGACGTCACGCACTGGGATGTCGCACAGAGACGCCGCCACACTTTGCCGTCAGAGCGATGTTACGCCACACACACACGTCACAACACAGCGATGGCATACTCTCTGATGTCGCAATACTACGGAAGGCCATTGGTGACAAGAAAACGTCTGAGAAAATACGCCTTAACACGACCCAATGGAAAATTTAAAATCCTTAGATGGTCAATAATGTCAAAATGTCAAAATGTAACATGTTGAAAACCTAGTGTTTTAATAGTCTCTATACTGTAGCCAAGTCAAATAATACAGCATATTTATTAATTTTGCTTTTCAGGTCCTTCTTATACATTCATATGTATGTTCTCAGCCTATGTCTATGAAATTGTGTGGACTGTAATGCTTATTTAAAACCTTTGTCGTATCAGTGCCGGCGATGGTCGGCTATGAAGGAGTATTGGCCGATTGAGAATAAAACAGCCAAAGTGGTCGGGGTCGTATTTAGGTGAAACAACTACCAACATAATATAAAAAATACCACAATCTAAGATGACGATCAATACAAAAAAATACCAAGCTCATTCAGAGAACAACCACATGCAATCACACAGGACGGAGTAAACTATTACAAGGCAATAATGTCTAATGGATTGAGGTTACGTAGGCCTCAGTTTCAGCATCACATGGCGCAGACGTGGTCAGTCCGTAGTCGAAACATCACCTCATGAATATTTCCAAACGTCTTCACACACTCTCAAACATACAGAGATGTGGGTAATTACATATGAAACGGATATATTAACCGTCAAATATATGCAAATATATGCCAAAATACTGCAGCATTATTGTCTGAGAGGTTAGGCGTTCCTTTTGTCTGAACACGGCCCTTTCTTCCTTGTTCTTGTCCGTATGTGAAACATCTTCATTTTTTCGTGGTCCATTAGGTCTTGTTAAGGCGTATTTTCCGGGGGGGGGGGTTTCCGACGGTTTTGTCCTCATTGGCCTCCCATAGAATAGTGTTATGTCACAACTCTGTGAGTCACACAGTCTGATGTCTCAACACTGTGATGTCACGACGCTGTGAGGACATAGGCTCCGACGCCTCAACACTGTGATGTCTCATTACTGTGGTTTCACATGTTCTGATGTCCGAACACTGACGTAAAATCACTTTGATGACACACTGTGATGTAACAACACATTGATGCAGAACACTGTAACGTCACACTCTGATGGTTAAACACTGTGATGCGTAAGACTGTGATATAACATGCTCCGATGTCCCAACAATGTGTTGTCACACTGTGATGTCATACAGAGGGAATGGGAATGACATGTAGCATACACTAGCATAAGATGGCCGGCGGGGATTCGAACCAGTGGTCACTAGGTGTATTTGCCTACATGGTTAGCACATTACCGGGTTGGTTAAGTTAGTATTTAGTGAACTGACTCAACCTGGTTGAATAAGTTTAGGGTCTCCCAAGCTGATGTCACAGATCACAGTGCTGGGATGTCATACACTGATAAAGAAACTAACAGGTGCTTACTCACCGGTGTTCAGGGTGACAGACAGGATGTTGAGAGAAAGGGAAGACCCAGTCACACTGCTTTGTGATTCAGACTACACACACTCACACATAGAGAGAGGGACAGGAAGAAAAGGGGGCAGAGGGATAAAGGGATGGATACAGATATAAAATAACTTTTTTCATTAATGTATGATCCTACCCTGTGTGTGTGTGTGTGTGTGTGTCTACCCATCTGTGTGTGTGTGTGTCTATCCATCTGTGTGTGTGTATATTTGTGTGTGTGTGTGTGTGTGTGTGTGTGTGTGTGTGTGTCTACCCATCTGTGTGTGTGTGTGTCTATCCATCTGTGTGTGTGTATATTTGTGTGTGTTCCTACCCATTGGGGTGTGTGTGTGTGTATGTGTGTGTTCCTACCTGTGTGTGTGTGTGTGTGTGTGTGTGTGTGTGTTCCTACCCGCTCCATGTGGGGTTTTTCTTCCATTCGACGGCGCCGGCGGTGGCGCCTGACGCGGTGGGAGTCACTCTGCTCTGTCGATTGGCTCAACCTGCTGTGACATCACAGTAACACCACAGTATCATGAGGGATCAATGTATCACATCAAATGTCCAACCCGTGCTGCCTGTCTCTCTCCCTGTCTGTCTGTCGGCCTTTCTGTTTGCATCTTGAGGTCTTGTGTGAGGGAGAAGCTTTTAACTGGAGAACAGAAGTCACTGCATTAGTGGACCATGGTCACATGATCTGTTTCAGCCAATAGGAGAGCTGGGATCTTATGGACAGAAGAGTCTCTTGAAGCTTTATAGAGCGGAAGATTTGACACACATACACACACACTCTATATGTTTATTACAGCATGTCTTATTTTTGTGTGTGTGCTTGTGCGTTTGTGCGTGTGTATATATGTGAGCGTGATATGTGTGTGTGTTGTGTAGTCTACCTATCTCCAGAGTCCTCTTCCCCAGAGAAGCTGGTGGTCTCTAATTGGCTGCTGAGCAGGCTTGAAGAGCTGTCCCCGTCACCAGGCTCCGCCCCCTCGGGGAGCTGAGGGTGGAGGTGGCGTCCTGCAGAAGGCGCCAGACATCAACTGTTAGGCCACTAGAGACACTACCAGTTAGAATACTAAAGATACTAGAGAGACCACCAGTTAGAATACTTGAGACACTTGAGAGACCAGCAGTTAGAATACTAGAGACACTAGAGAGACAAGCTGTTAGAATACTAGAGAGACCAGCTGTTAGAATACTAGAGACACTAGAGAGACAAGCTGTTAGAATACTAGAGACACTAGAGAGACCAGCTGTTAGACACTAAACATATGGAGCGAACATCTGGTGCATCCCGCCCAAAATCTAGAATGCTTTTATGCATGGAAGTACATAGAAACCAGGGGAACACAGGAGAACATAGGAGAACATAGGGGAACACAGGAGAACATAGGATAACATAGGAGAAACCAGGAGGACATAGGGGAACATAGGAGGAGACAGTGCGTATCTTACCATCTCTCGGTCGCAGCCTCTCTCTCTTCCCATCTCTCTGCTGATCTTTCTCCCTCTCCAACCGCCTCTCTCTCTTTCCCTCTCTCTCGAGATCCTCTCTCCCTGATGGTCTCTCGCCTCGTTCAACCGCCTCATGGTTCCCGGCAGAAGCACTGAGGTCACATCACAACATGGCTTTACTTAACACATACACTCAGGAGCAGTCACAGGGTGTTTTCTACCCTTCTATACTCTACTTGGTTAGGCTCTACTTGGTTTGTCCGAGTCAAAGGTATAGTATTGGGAAAGAAAACTGTTTAAATATCGTTATCAGCGATCTAATAGTGTGAAATATTGTTTGTCTTTAGTCCAAGACCAATCTGAAATAAATCTGTACTATTTCAACATGTTATTTGGTTTTGGAAGCGAATATCGTCAAACTACAACCACAGCGGTTAGGGTTAGGCTTAGGTTATTACCCTTTAATATATAAAACAAGTAGGCTCATATTTATACAAACTAACAAATTAATGAATCAAGCTGTTGTCTAGCCATACTCTGCGTGCACGGTGATGCGTATCAGAAACAATAAGGTTTATTGCATCGTTATAGGTCTGTATTAATACAATTTGAGAGGCAACAATTTCTCGCTCCAAACATCCACCAGGTCTGACGTCACCGCAGCCCACTCGGAGGAGGGTAGGGCACACCTTGGCCCCACCTCGGAGATGGCCCTTCCAAATACATTCCACTGGGGACTAGCCATAGAGCTAACCACGGCGCTCCCACTGGGGACTAGCCATAGAGCTAACCACGTCGCTCCCGCTGGGGACTAGCCATAGAGCGAACTGCTGACATTCCCACTGGGGACTAGCCATAGAGCTAACCACGTCGCTCCCATTGGGGACTAGCCATAGAGCTAACCATGGCGCTCCTACTAGGGACTAGCCATAGAGCTAACCACGTCGCTCCCACTGGGGACTAGCCATAGAGCTAGCCATGTCGCTCCCACTGGGGACTAGCCATAGAGCTAACCATGTCGCTCCCACTGCGGACTAGCCATAGAGCTAACCACGGCGCTCCCAATGGGGACTAGCCATAGAGTGAACTGCTAACATTCCCACTGGGGACTAGCCATAGAGCTGACAGCCAACAGGGTTACACACTGGAAAGAGGGGGGTCTGGAATCTCCAAGGCCGCCTGTTCTCTCCAGGGGAGGCGGGGCCAGAGGGGGAGTGGGCGGGGCTTCAGAAGTCAGATCGTCTGGCTCAACACCATCACCTGCAACCAGCTAGAGGGACAGACAGGCAGACAGACAGGCAGGCGGGCAGGCAGGTAGACAGACAGATAGACAGACCGGAAGACAGACAGACAGGCAGACATACAGTCAGAGTTTCCACTTCAGGACATTTTTGTTTAACCTAATCGAGGATGTCACTAGAGAGTTGTAAAGCTGTCTGTATGTGTTTGTTGTGTATGCATGTATTCGTGCGTGTGTGCACTTGCGTGCATATATCTTACCCAGGATATAACTCGGCCATTATAACATGGCAGTTTAGCGTTGTCATCGGTAATCTCCTCTTTGACCACCCTGAACAAACACACAGACGCGCACATACACATACACACACACACGGGCGCGTAGAAAGACCCACGCACGCACACACACACGCAGGATAGCAGACGCAACAAACAAACACGCGCAAACACAAAAGCATGCAGGCGCGCACGCACACACACACACACACACACACAAAATGAATTGTGTTGGTCAGACAGTAGGCGTACCTAGCAGTCTGTAATAAAACCTTCGAAACCATATCTAATCAATACTACCCAATGAGCGGAAATAAACAATGGAGCCCAACACACCCTCCAGTTCAATTCAATACACGTCTAATCACGTTCATTAGAAGTATTATATTGTACCCGTTATCCAAGGGACTCACCCGAAATCCACGTCCACAGACTTAAAGAAGAACTTGTAGTTCGGCTTGTTGATGGCGCTCCGGAAGTCCCCGAGGGTGACGCGGTCAGCGGGTACGCTGAGCCGGACCAGGTAGGGCGTCTCCTGGCCGTCCAGGTGGTAGATGACACGGGTGTCTCCCATCACGGGGGGAACGGGGAGGGCCGAGGCCCGGTGTGCTGCTCAGTCCCTACCTGCTAAAGACTCCAAGCGGCTACCGTCTGAGAGAAACCGGCGGCTGACCGGATGGTTATATTTGAGACGTACTCTGTATTTCAATGGAACGAGGTTCAATTAACAAACACCATCTTGTCTGCATCTTCTCCATCACCATCATCATCTGGACCAGTGTGTCAAGCTCCCCGGAACAACCCACTCCGCACGTCCGGTCTCTATCTACATTTCAAAATAAAACACCTCCAGGCCAAACGTTTGCATCAATGTTTAATTTTTATGTTTAGGAAAAATACGATAATATAGAAAACCACCCCTGATTATAGTAACAGTTGTTGATATGTTATTTTATTTCATTTTTTGTTTCATTCCATCAAGAGAACGTATGGTCAATGTCACGGCGCGAGCACACACACACACACACACACACACACACACTGAGTGATTTAGTCTTCACCGTTACCCAAACAAACCAGCTACTTGAAAACCATCAACTGCTAGTTAGATATCAAGCAGGTGGTTTAATACATCTCAACCAGCTAGTTAATGAAAATAATTAGTTTTGGTCAATGGATTAAGGGCTGTCTGCAATATGAACATTATAGCTCCTCCTATAAAGAGGGCAGTGACGGCATCTGAGGCAGACCTGGGATGACGTCAGAGGCACACCTGCGATGACGTCACTCGGAGGACTCCTTTAAAGAGGGGCGTGATGGCATTAGAGGCAGACATGGTATGACGTTGACATCAAAGGCGCACCTGCGATGACGTCACCTGAACGTCAGACTGAGAGATGGACGTTTCTGTGGATCCTATTGGATCTATTAACCTGACCTTTTTATTAGTGAATTTATCAATTCAATACTCATGGCTGCAGAATATTCCAGGCCGGCTGTGTATCCTCCAGCACTCCTAGCCCAACCCAGACATCACTATTTTGTTCTAAGAACCTATTTGCAGAATTGTTATTATAATGCTGCTGTGTCACTGTGACAGCTATGCATTAGCCCTTAGTTAGCATTGTGTAAGCAGTGAGCTAGCAATGTGTTTTTTTTTACCTGATAGCGCTACCACGGTTCCCTGACATAGACCCTCTCTGCAGCCTGTCCTAGCCATCACTGTAGGATGGGACATGTTGGGTGAGCGATGTAGCATGATGGATGCAGCATTGAGAATGTAGCAGGCTGAATTTATCACGTTGCATCCAGTAGCATGTACAATGGTGACTGAAGCCTATTGGCTGTAGCATGTTTCCTGTAGCATGGTGGATGTAGCCTAGTGCCTTGAGCATGTAGTAGCATGGTGGCTGTAGCATATAGCAAGGTGACAGTTGTATGTAGGAAGTTTGATGTAGCATGTAGCATGGTGATTGCAGTATAAAGCTTGTTGGAAGGCCGCTTGGTGAGTGTGAGCTGGTGTTTTTATAATCTGATGTCCCAGTGTATCACTTGGGCATATTGCATATCACACAAGTTATTAAACATTGAAAAAATCATCACATAGAAAATCAGTCAGGGTCTTTAACACGGCCAGGAGCACCCATCCATAATCTGCCCCAGGAAACGTCTGGCAAAAAGTGGTGGGTCAAGTACAACGTGGGCGGAGCCTCAATGTTCAGGCAGAAACGTCCACCTTCCAGAGTATCAAGGCAGCAGTGGTGCTGGCAGGGGGCGGAAGAGGAGGAGAGGGACTGGAGGAGGTACTGCTGTTTGTTTGAGGAGTAGGGAGGGATGGGTTTGTCTGTGGAGGAGAGGGACTGGAGGAGGTACCGCTGTTTGTTTGAGGAGTAGGGAGGGAGGGGTTTGTATGTGGAGGAGAGGGACTGGAGGAGGTACTGCTGTTTGTTTGAGGAGTAGGGAGGGAGGGGTTTGTCTGTGGAGGAGAGGGACTGGAGGAGGTACTGCTGTTTGTTTGAGGAGTAGGGAGGGAGGGGTTTGTCTGTGAAGGAGGAGGGGGGGGGGAGAAGGAGCTGGTGTTAGTTTCTAAGGGAGGAGTTTGAGTTATGAGGGAGGGGTAAGTTTGAGGCGGCTGTGCTGAGGAGGGCCTGGGGTTAGGAGAAAGAAGAGGAGGGGGGGCGGGCTTCGAAGGAGGACGAGAAGGGGAGGGGTTAGAATGAGGAAGATGAGGAGAATGGGCCGGGTTAGATGGAGGGAGGGGAAAGGGGGAGGAGTTAGGAGGAGGAGAGGGGGCGGGGTTTGGCGACTGGAAGATGATTTGCTGTAGGGAGCGTCGGAGGTTAGGGTGCAGTCGTCCCTGGGTCTGGTTGTAGGTCTCCATGGCGACGCACTTCATCACCCCAGCCACCAGGTCTTCGTACAGTGGAACCGTGTACATCCTCGATGTCTAAATCAACACAATTATTAGCAAATAATCAATTCAATCATACAATTAATCTGAATATTTCATGAACTAATCAATATATTATCATGAACCAATTCATATATTATCAAGAGCTAATAATACGTCATCACAAACTTCTGAATATATTATCATGAGTTAATCAATATATCGTTGCTCCCTCATCCATAAATTATCATAAATGAATCGTCTTGTTTCTTCGCCAGTATCCTTCCATCATGGTCATAGAGGAAGGTTTCGTGCGTGTGTGGGTACTGACGTGTTTGTGCAGGAAGCTCCTGACAGCTGGTATCTCCGAGGGGTAGTTGCTCCTGACAACCATCTGCAGCCATCGGATCTGGACCTCGGCACTCTGGGAGGCGAGCAGCCTGGAGTACGTCCCGCTGAGACCCTCCATCACCTCTATATACATTACATACATCATATATACGTTATATTTTCATTGTTTACTCAGCCTGGAGTACGTCCCGCTAAGACTCTCCATCACCTCTATATACATTACATACATCATATATACCTTATATTTACATTGTTTACTCAGCCTGGAGTACGTCCCGCTGAGACCCTCCATCAACTCTATATACATTATATACATCATATATACGTTATATTTACATTGGTTACACAGCCTGGAGTACGTCCCAGTCAGGCACCCCCATCACCTCTATATAAGTTATATATATTATATACACACATAGCATACAGCCTGGAGTAGGCCCCGCTCAGACAGTTTTGTAGATAGCGGTATTAGAGATGATTAGAGATACAGTATTACTAGTAAAACAGTACTAGTAATGTACTACAATAGAAGTAGTAGTCGCCGTAGTACAGTTGTATTTTATTACAGTAGTAGCACTAAAGTACTTTTACACTAAAGTAGTACTGCTGCAATAGCAGTTGTGCTATAGTAGTTTTGGTCGTAGTATTAGTAGTACTATAGTAGTACTGCAGTACCGTGGGGCAGTGGGCAGCGGTCCAACATGCGGTCCAGGAAGAGCACGGTCTGGAAGGAGCTCCAGGTGGAGAGGTCAAAGGCTGGGAGGGCGTTAGGGTCGGGGGCGGGGTCTGCCCAGAGGTCACACAGCTGGTGCACGGGTCGCGTGAGGACGCCGCCGGCTGATAGGTCGGGCTCATAGAGGGGAGCCCCCAACCCCCCCAACCAGCGATCAAACTCCAGACCTGGCAACACACAGGAATTAACCTCATAGAAACACCTGAGGCAGCGTAACAGGTAGAGTGCGGATGGCAAATTGATGAAGGGGTATTGGTGGGGGAGCTAGACAGCTGACCAACCGGACCCAGGTCTTACCTTCTCGATGTGCCACACCCTCTTTCTTCAGGTCAGGGAAGAAGTCCAAGAAGAGCTCTATCAGGTCCTCAGCCACCACACTGCTGAACTTAAACTGGCTGATATATGCCTACACACACATACACAGGTGAGTGTGTTGGACAGGTAGGCGTCTACATGGGACGGACAAGTGGGGCACATGCGAGTGTGGAACTCACCCTGAGGAAAGCATCGAAGCGTGAGACATCTCCGCAGAGCTTGCAGAGGTAGGAGGCGAAACAGAAGCCCTTCTCATAGGTGAAGAGGTTCATCAAAGTGCTGGGATTCACACCTGGAACACAGACAGGTACAACCATATACTGAGTTAATATATGTATGTATGTATGTATGTATGTATGTATGTATGTATGTATGTATGTATGTATGTATGTATGTATGTATGTATGTATGTATGTATGTATGTATGTATGTATGTATGCATGCATATGTCTCACCTGGTTCAAAGGTGACCTGTAATTTGCTGACGGGGCTGTCATCCCCAAGGAGGCGGAGTTGTCGGTGCAGAGCGTCCAATCGAAACTCAGTTTCTAGACAGGTGAACGCCTCACCTGGGGATACAGTAGTAATGTAGTAATATAATACTGCCAAATGTACAATAATAATATATATCTGGACTATAATACTGCCAGACCTATATATATATATATATATATATATATTTTTTTTTATACTATTAGACGTATTATAGTATTCAATGTATTGTATACCGTAGGCCAGGGTAGTGATGCGGCGCTGGGCGTAAGTGGCCAGGCCTTCACTCAGCCACATGTCCTCCCAGGTGGCGTTGGTGACGGCGTTCCCGAACCAGCCGTGGGAGATCTCATGGATGACGTCGATCAGCAGGAAGTCCCGACTCTCAAGGATGGAGGAGATGATGAAGGTGAGGCAGGGGTTCTCCATGGCAACGATGGGGAAGGAGGGTGGCAGGAATACGATGTCATACCTGGGGATGCATCCCTCCGTTAGCCAATCTATTCGATTGATTGTTGATCAGGACGAGCACCCTTATTCATAAAGTAGTAGCACTGAAGACTGGATGTATGGGCAGCCAGCTCCCAGTAGAACCAGTAGGAAACTGCGGTTTAAGTGGGCAGCTTCCAGTAGAACTAGTTGCTGACTGTGACTAGTGGCTGTAGTTGGCAGCTCACAGTAGAACCACTTAGGAAACTGGTTGTTTGGTGAGGTGGTTTGGTTTGGTGTTGAAGTGGTGGTGGAGGAGGTGTGGAGGTGGATTTACCTTCCCCAGGGGTAGGGTCCAAACAGGTCCTCAGCGACGGCCAGCCAGCGCTCCACACTGCCCCCTAGCTTGTTCAGGGCACACGACAACAGACAAGGCTCCGCCCACACCCGGCTCCTATCGGCGGATAGGACGAGAAAGCAGGGAGCATATTCACACACCAGACATGATGCTAACGTTCCCTTGGGCACTGTGGAGGAATTGCCCTTACATTTACATTTAGGCCATTTAGCAGACGCTTTCATCCAAAGCGACATACAGTACGTACATTTCTCACAAGAAGTGAAACAATATATCGCTGTCGGTACAGTAAAGATTTCATAGAATCAAGTGCAAGTACTAACAATCGCTAGGCTAACCCATTCCCCGTATACAGCAGTGGTTGCAGCTACTGCAGATGCTACACAATTGAGTACTATGAATTAGTACAACGTACATTAAAGGGGGTCCTATTATGCTTTTCCGTTTTTTCCTTCTCCTATTGCTCTTTACATATGTTTTGGGGTATATAAATGGTTGGCAAAGTTATAATACCATAAAATTCCCACAAGGGGGAGTAAATGACTACCGCAAATGACTGTTACCGAGCTACCTAGAAACGGCTCATTGGAATTCTCTCCACGGCTTTCTTTTACTTCCGGTACATGGTGACGTAAGCATGTACTTTTGCTGGGAGTCAATGGGAGAGCGTCAATCACCTTTTGCTGCGTTCCTGGACACGCTGGGGTCGGGGGGAATGGATCGCAAAACAGAGTTTGAGTAGAGAAGTAGATGGACAGAAAGACATACTATTTATATATTACATATATAATAATGGCTAAAAGGTGTTTTCTTGGTTGTGAAGGGACATCTCCCTTGTATGGTTTACCAAAGGCAGAGCCTTCACGTAGCCGTTGGCTAGATTTAATTTTTAACCCTATTCCCCCCCGACTTCACCGAGGCTTTTTCTATGTCGCCGCCACTTCAAGGAGGGCTGCTTCAGCAACCTGCATATGTTCAGCACTGGATTTGCGAAGCTGCTAGCTCTGATGGAAGATGCTGTTCCAACACTGTGTGGCCCAATGGGTGAAGATGTCTCTCAACATGTAAGTAAACCTATAGTGATAATAACAAAAGTGGCTGATGTGTGTAATGTTAGTTGGGGTAATTACCCCAACCATTTCCTACCATAAAATAATTCATTCTGTAGCTAGCTGCTTTCAGATGTTAGTTTGTACTGTGTAAAATAATTTTCGTTGTTATTTATGTGTGATCATTTTTAGAAGGACTGCAGTGCTCATTATCGGCCCTTCCAACACGTCGGATGCTAGACTGACATGCCTCAGATTATATCGGCGGAAACCCAAACAAACTCGCCGGTGGGAATGCAATCTGTGGGAATACAAAGTGCACGGTTGAAGTCGACATCAGTCGGCACACAGTTGTCCATGGGACCGCTAAAGGCACACGTAAGAAGCAAAGGTATGTAGGCACTAAGAGTTTTTAGTGTCTTAGTATGCAATCCAAACAAAACTTTGTGAGCATCTTTTTCCTGTTGGGATGTCGTATTTTTTTTTCTTGGTTTACCTAGAATCTGCAGTCCTATAATCTATTTGAAGATTCTCCCTTGCTGATGTTACTAGAATATGGGCTATACATGCATTCATTTATCACATAATTACTTTCTACTAACAATTCTATAAAAGCATCTGCTAAATAACTTCATAACCAAATAGGATATGATTTATATTTGCAAATGGCTTCTTGTATGTGTGATGGGTAACCAAGGCTTACTCTGCAGTGTTACTCCAGTACCAAGGAAAAAACAGCTAAATTATTATTTCCAGTTTCTAATACGATTTGTTTCTGTTATTTGTAGCCATGCAGACACAGGTGTCTCCTGTCAGTGCAGACTTCGGAGCAACCTCTCATTTGCCAGACTCACTGCTGACTTCAACACCAATAAACGGCCCAGGCTGGCGCCCCAGCAAGAGGCCACGGCTTGAGTTGGAGGAAGAGGAGGAGCGTGACTCCTCAAGTCATTCCACAGTCTGATACTGCGTTTTGCTACAAAGAATGTGGTTTTTCCCTTCATGGGAATGTTGTGCAGGTAATAATTTACACCATCTCGTAATTGTGAAAGCCATTGATTGGAATGATTGTCAGGCACACTCTGTGTTGTTTAATGGCTGTGCTTTTTTTTTTTTACTATAGGTTGTATCTAGCATCAATGCACCACAATGAAAATGCATCACGGGAGCAAGCTACGACTTCTGCAGGGCAGGCTGTATATAAAGTTGTCTATCCGAAGGCGAAGAGGGGGGAAGGTGTTGTGAAGCCCGTGAAAACAGATCCAACATTCAGTAAATTTGTAAAAGATAATCTTTAAAACACACACGCACATCAGTTTACAGATTGTTATGGCTACATTCATTAGTATGTTAATGCTATATCTTCCAGACTACGTACATGACCTCATAAGGCTGCTCATGGAGGTATTTGACAACCCAACATCATTTGATGATTACCAAAGCTGCGATAGCCAAGATGCCTGAAACGCCTAAGGGACAAGGAGCAGAACTTTCTGTTAAACTGTTTTCAACAATAACCTCTTATAGGCTGGGCCTATACTGGGCCTTACTGTGCACCCCCCACCTCCCAACGAAACCCACTATTTTTGAATGGTCTGACCATGCTGAACATAAAAAAAAAAAAAGTTGGCCTCGTTGGGAGGTGGGGGTACACGGTAAGGCCTCGTAGCTCGCAGCCTAATAGTTTTATTCTGTTTTTCTTTTAATGGTAAATTGATTCAAATCACAATAATATTAATAGTATAATATTGCTTTGGTTTTGTTTAGTAGGAGCTTACAGCCAAAATTACTTACTCTTCATCTGTTGTGTGCCTCACAGGTCCATAATCATACTTGTAAATATTGTAGATATTTTGTAGACTGCATGTGTTTAGACACACAGGCTCTTGGCCTGCATGTTGTGTCATGCAGGTTATTAATTCTGGCACTTGGCTCATTCGTCTTAGTACCTAACAAATACAATTAGACAAAATAACTACTGTGTAAAGCAACCTTGACATCACAGAGTACAACATGACTGCATAGGACAACACAGATTCAGGAAGCAACATCTGTTTTCCAGTCATACTTTTATTGAACATTTTTTTAAATCACTGATTACTTCTACATAACAATGATTGTTATACAGTAAATACATGGCTGAGACAACAGTGAACAGGTGAGATTTCTCGTAACGGGTATTGCTGAAGCAACATCTATTATATATATATATATATATACACACACGCAGTGTTGGGAAAGTTCACTTTCTACGTGAACTAGTTCAATTCACAAATTTTAAAATGAACTAGTTCAGTTAAACGTTCATAATTCAAAATTTTGAACTAAGTTCACAGTTCCAAAAAATGAACTAGTTCATATTTCTTTTTTTCAATATGTTGCTGTGAGCTATTCGTTTTTTCCGGTATTTTTAACATTGAGCCCCCTTTGTGGTTTGTCTAGGATGAAATAGAGTGGTTGAATCAAGTATCGTAGCGAAATACAGTTTCTATCGTGTTTTATTGCACATTTAGCGCATTTTGTAAATCCCATTGATTTCTGTTGGAAGACTCATTGCTTGTTGGCCGGAAACGGAAAAGGGGGGTGTTCACGTTTGGTTGTAGTCTTTTCGCTCGGTTCTAGCCCTACTGATGAGACGGAGAACCGAGTGAAAAGACTACAACCAAACGTGAACAGCCCCCCTTTCCGTTTCCGGCCAACAAGCAATGATTCTACGAGGTATTCTAGTCCGCTGAATTATGAGCCAGAGAGCTAACGTTATGGATTGTACATATTTATAATTCGAAATTCGTCTCAGCCTTTATACCACAGATACTCGAGGGTCTATAGCATATAACCGCGTTGTCTGATTACAGTTTAATTCATTTTCCACAATTAAACATCTCTCGTTTTGAAGAATAATCACCGCGCCATTCGTTTTAATGGGAATCGCGCCGGTCTATACTTTCAAAATAAAGTGTACATATTTATAATTTGAAATTCGTCCCAGCCTTTATACGACAGATACTATAGGGTCTATAGCATATAACCGCCTTTTCTGATTACAGTTTAATGTAACAGTAAGCTGGCAACACCGCAACTGCAAATTAACCACACGGAGATTACCATGTCAACCGGTCAAACAACACGGCGATCTGCGCGCGCATCCGGCGTGTTGATAAACAAATAACCCCCATATTGAACGAAGTTAAACCAAGTGAGGGTGCCGTTCACAGACACCAGAATGAACGAGTTCACAGTAACGTTCATCAGGCAGTAATACAGTACGTTCAGTTCACGTTCGCCCAATGATCGTTCTATGAACGCGTTCAGGCCCAACACTTGTTGGTTGGTTAGTTATATATATATATATATATATATATATATATATATATATATATATATATATATATATATATATATATATATATATATATATATATATATATATATATATATATATATATATATATATATACATACATACATATATATACATACATACATACATACATACACACACATATATCTTCCGAAGATGATTTATATATGACGTGACATCGTTCTCAACAAACAGTGTAGCTTAGCCTTAAGCTCATCAGTTTTACCTTTGGGATTTCTCTACAGCAGAAGTTTTCCACTTCGTTGGGCATAGTGGCACCATTCCCACAGGTGCACCTAGGTAGTGGAGATGTTATAAGTTAGAACGGTGTATTTTGATGGACAAAAGTAGTCAAAAATATCCCATGTCGGGACATAAAAAGCTTGTTACAGACGCTTGAATAGTACGAGTAGTCTACTAGCCGCAAGCTAAGTCAGAAAAGCTATGCTAAATACATGATAAATCACGTGTGTGTATAATAGCATAAACAAAAACTTACCACTGTGAAATGTCCTGGTCCATTCTACGACTAAAATCGTGCTCGTCATTAGCGTCGTCAGCGCCATTATCGCTTTCGGGGTCCGACTCAGGCTCAAATTGGTAAGGTAGCACTGAAGCCATAGTAGACAGAGTGACAGAGGGCCTGAGGAGACGTCAGCACCCTGTCAGAACCAAGATTCTAAACGCCTCAAAATTCTAAGCAACAGGGTGTTGTGGTTTCACATAGGGGTTGTAATACTCTACAAAAGTAGGAGAAAAAATAATGTGCTCGACAGCCCTTTATTGTTGTAAATCAATTCTATGAGGTCAAACAAATTAAATAACGAACAGTAAAAAAGGGCATAATAGGGCCCCTTTAAGTGAGCACAATATGTGCTTACATTAAGTACCTTAACTGAAATAGTAAAAACCTCCTACAACAGTGAGGGGTGCGACACGCATCTCAGGTATTATCAGCTCACACAGGCAGAAACCTCTCCATTTAGTCATGAACGCAGCTTAGGTAAGCTCATCTAATAGGACACATGTGGTCACTAGGGACAAGTGTCTTGAATTAGCTTTAGCTAAAAACACTTTGACGCATACATCAGAAGACTGTTTCACACTTATCTATGTTTTTGTATCTGTCCCTATTCAAATAAAACCTTAATAAAATAAATGAGACCGGGATGGATAAGTGAGGCAAGCTACAGGTTAGTGTGGAAGGAGGCGTGACTTCCTGTGTCTCTCACCGGGGGCCCACGTCGACATGCTTCAGCTCACCAGCCACCAGCGCTACCAAGTAGGCCGGCACCGGGTACTGCATGGAGAAGTGGAAGACCCGGTCCGGCTTGGAGTAGGAGCTCCGGGTGGCACTCATCAGCACCATCACACCCTCAGGAACCTACGGACACACAGCGTGGTGATTAGGGCTGAACGATTAATCAAATTCAAATCGAAATGGCAATGTAATAGAACGTGATATGCAAATTGCAAAGCCTGCGATTTGTGATTTGTAACCGTTACTGACTGGAGAACAGTAAGGTTTATATTTGTTTTTATTTTACAATTCAATAATATCAATTCATCTCAACACATCAGCCTGGCCTAAGGGAAAGAGCAGTTCTATGTTGACCGCTTCAAATGTTGTGCTGGTCCAACTAAAGAACGATTTATTGCCTTTTAGTGAATGACAGAACACAAGGAACTCGCGTATTAAATCGCAATATAATCGCAATTAGATCATTTCCCCAAATCTTCAAGCCCTAGTGGTGATGTCACTGTGGTCAGGCAACCCGTACTGCGCTGGACGCTGCAGGGTGCTAGAGGGTGCAGGTAACTCACGCGGACGGTAGCAGAGTAGGTGCTCTTCACGGCCGGGGTGTCGAAGCAGGGGAAGAAGGACCTGTTGGACACCGAGTGGCCCAGGGTGAAGACCAGAGGCTGGGACTGACCGCAAGTCAGGGGAGCATCCAACCACCACGTCTGGGACACAAAATATACACACATTTTATTTAGATATTTATACACAGTTTATTCCCACACATATAGTTGATACACACATACACACACACACAGACACACACACACACACACACACGGTGCACTACACAACACATCTAGTATATATATATATATATATATATATACACACAACCTATATTGTGTATATACTGTATAGTGTGTATATATATATATATATACACACACACACACAACATATATCTAGTATATAAACATTCAACATACATCTCGTATAGAATATACATAACACATTATATATACCCATATAACAATACCAACACCCGCACACACTACTGATGGTTAATGTGATGTAACCTACCGCCGGACCGTCCGTGGTGGTGAAGCGGAGAGTGATCTGAAAGCCCTTCCCCCGCTGGACCACCACACCAGGCAGGCTGATGTTCAGAGAGGAGCCGTAGTCTGTGAAGGGGTCGACCCGGTACGTGAGAGAAACCGGTCGGTCGAGCTGCGCCGAGCCGGGCATTTTGCAGTCGATAGAGTGGATGAGCAGCGAAGGGTGTGTGTCCAGGACTAAAGTGTCAATGCCCGGCTGGATGGGGACTAGATCCAACACCAGCCAGCCCGTCATCTCCTTCAGTGTGAAGTTAAGCCGCAGGTCGAGGTGGAAGTGGTTCAGCTGGAAGCTCTGGAAGTTGGACGCCGACGCGACGTCGACAAGTGGACACCTGGCGGAGCCGGGGTGGGGGCGCCTGGCCCGGGCAGCCTCGGCTCCGGGTCGCCCAGGAACCGGCAGCGGTTTGCGGCAGCAGCAAAGGCTGGTACTGGTTGGTGGATGTGGATCTGCCATGATATCGGTGGGTCCGTCCAAGATCACCTACATCTGGACACACGGGGTTCGTCGGGCTAATCTCGACCCTAGTAGCACCTTTAACCCAGAGGCTAAAGTCCTGGTACCGGGTCGGCTGTAGTACGGACCGGACCTGGGTGAATGGATAGTCCCGCGCACTCGACCATAACCCAACCAGATCGAGAATATAAACAAACCCAGTGAAAAAGTATAGCAATCCGATTAGCAGGGCTAATTAGCCGCTAGCCTTAGCACACAAACTTCAAGTAGTTCATTAGGAGTGTCTGCTAAGTGAATCCCAGCGGAGCTAAAGCCGCTCCAGGCGGGTCGCTGGTGCAGGACACAGGTGGAACTTTAAAGGTCTCAACATAAAGCTTCACGTCAACTCTTCAAAACATGCAGAAAGTCAGCAGTGCAACCGAACAGGAAGTGGTGACAGGAAGTCGCCCAGTAACATGGAGCTCGCCGGGGAAGTTTCTGGCCGGGGGCCCTGCCCCTTCAACCGGGGACCGGGGGCCATAACCCTTACCCTGCCCCTCAAACCGGGGACCATAACCCTAACCCAGCCCCTACAGCCCAGTCCGTTGTTTTATAGCACTCCTGCAACCACACCCACGCACACGCACACGCACCCGCACCCACACCCACACCCACACACACACACAGAGGTCACTACTAGGCCTACTTATGATGAATGACTGCATTGAAGTTTATTTTTTTAATCGAAATATAATACACATATTAATCAATTGTGTGTAATTTGATGTTCTGTGAACTAATAAATCCTACCAGGAATGTTTGATTTATAATTGCAATATGTTGGAATTAAATACATTGCGTATCATCCTAAATGTTGTCTATGGTTCTCAATGAAGCAGAGGACAGCTATAATATAATCAAAATCATACGAATGATTCTACGATTATCATTAGCACACACAATGCCTCTCTGTTCATTCTTAGAGCAGAGTTGTAAACCCTGCTCTATTCTTGTTCACTTTCTGACTTTTGAGAATATTAAAAGAAAATTATTTTATACATTTAAGATCAATCTGGATATATTTGGACTACTGACTAACTGAATTAAGATTTAATTACACAATTCATGTCATGTTTATTAATTTGTTTACTCCCTGTTCCTACAGTAATTTTTTAGTGATGTTTCTTAAATAGTCCAATATCTATTTTTCCGAATGAATTTAGAAACCCCCCCTGGAGTAAGATTATGAATAACTTTTCAAAGGTCAGAAAATGTTACCAATTTATGGAGGATTTCAACGAATATCCGTTTGTAATGCTTTGGTGCACAACAAAAAGTTGTAGTAACGATTATGTCTACAGTTTAAGACGCTACTACTCTGGCGTCATCTGGTGGGCACTGTGGTCACCATTTTCACCATCCATCTTTTATATAGGCCGAAAGCCTACACTGTATTATATCCTAATGTTATAGACATGTTTTTCAATAAATGTTATGTATAAACTGAACACTGACTGCTAAGATAAACTGCTTAATTAAGTACTCTTGTGCAAAAAGGCTTCCCAGCATGCACAATTGTCCAGTTGCACATTTATTTAAACAGTTACGGTGGTCATATTATGCTTTTTCTCTTTACTTCAGTGTGTTACATTTTTTTATATAAATATCTTTATACAAGCTGTAATGTTATGGCCTAAACCAAGTTACATAGCATTATTTAAGGCCTTTTACTTGGCTCTGCTATGACAAGGCTGTTCTCTAACTACCCAACAGTTTAGTTGTTCCTGAAATCTACGGCCGGGGCTGTAATACAAGGACATCATGTGGATGTGTGAACATATGTTTACGTCGTATCTATAGTCGAGCTGTCTAGGCCGGCGCAATCAAATATTGTAAATAATTATGGGCACTTAGATGTACATGAAGGGGATTTCGACAAGTACTTTCTCTAAAACAAGAGAACATTTGAATGCAGTTGAACTGATGAGGCTCATCTTTGAAGACCTAACGTCATTTGTTGAAGAGTTTAAGACAGTCCCCACGCCCTGTCAGCCAAGTATCAGGGACCCTCAAAGGAGGTCATGGTTGCCTGCCATTTCTCCTGCTTCAGTCAAGGGTCAGAAGCCAACATGCTGTCCAGCCAGATAAGATAACTCCTGGCGTGTCCGCCAAATACACAAGATGGGATGACCAACCGGACATGTCTCCCAAGCAGCTCCAGCTGACTGTTTGGATTACAAAAAAATATTTAGAGAAAAGCTTTTTCCTGGTACTTTGGAATAAAGAAACTTCTGATTTTAACAGCTGTATGTCATATCGAAATAAATTGTGTCATGTAGTATAAAATGGTTTGCAACTGTGTTTCGGGTCGAACCGATGACTGGCCTGTTTATGATTCTACCGGTGAGTACATGTTTCTGGAGCTGTTATTTGAATCCCGACACAACAGCAACCCTGATTTGTTGAAAATTGCGTCATTTGTCATCTTTGGATGTTATTACCCAAGACTGCCCTATCAAATAAACTATTCTGAATTTTATCAAGACAACGGATGTCCAACTAAGCAAAGTAACAGCTATATGTTAAGGTCTGTTAAACTGCCCAATTGTATGGGACTGGATAAGCAGTGTACACACATTTGTTAAAATAAGGACATTAAATCCAG
The DNA here is from genome assembly GCF_949987615.1 of Pollachius pollachius. Lineage (NCBI taxonomy): Eukaryota > Metazoa > Chordata > Actinopteri > Gadiformes > Gadidae > Pollachius > Pollachius pollachius. The sequence goes on along the minus strand of NC_136936.1, from coordinate 8,087,597 downwards.
ATTTGAACCACCACATTCTGCTGGTCATTCCCCAAATTTGTATAATTAACACCAGTCCCCAGATTTTTAAAGGTTATCTTCTATTCCAATATCTTTTATTATGAAACACATGATGGTTCATATTAACAAGGATGCACAGCAGAGTATTTTATAGGTTTAAAGAGTGGATCAGACAGTTATTGGGACCAGATTTTATTATTGTATATTTACAACAAAGGAGCAGCTCAGATTCGGGAGGGGTACATCATCTGAAAAAAGAAACACAAATCAGATTAAAAACATTGATCAACGGAACACTGTTTAACATTTACAAGGCACCCCTACGATGTACTACTTTCACAAAATGAATGGGCAGAGTGCTTTATTTAGTGGCATCTAGCGGGAAGGAGGAAACATCTATATGACTCATTTTCATTGGATTAAAACACTTAGGAATGCATTCCATTTATGGCAAGTCCGTACTGCTAGATGCCACAAGATTAAACAATGCACCTTTAACTTCAGAACCTCCCGATGTCTGCCAGCCTGGAGACCATCCTGATAACGTGACTCATTTGGTTTCACTACATGGATCAGTATGGAGCTCTACCTGCCAACAGTGAGCGATGGGCGGGAATACCTGCCTTGACAGACAAACTCTGCCAATCAGTGTAACAAAACTTATGCCAACATTATGTGTACTGTGAATCAACTTATTTTACACCGAAACTTTCTGCAATCACCCTACTGACTAGGTTTACTCTAATGTTAACGTTACGGCTGATTGCTTCGGGAGACGTAATTTCTGTTTTGCAAGCGGTGACTTGCATTTGACATCAACAGGTGTTGATTTGCACCGAATACTTGTTTGAAGAAATTAATATTGGCCGCAACAGTTCAAGAATGATCCGCATATGGAAACGATGTGAGGTCATGCGATCAGGATGTTCTCCAGGCTTTATTTCTGCACCAAGCACACTAGAATGTTTTCAGATGGTCTGAAGCGGGGCATCTACTCAAGCGACAACATGCAAGCCTAGATTCATTTGCAGCCTGCTAGCACACTACCTCTGGTCCTAAATGGACTTCTTGTCACACAGGTAACATACGAACAAAGCCAGTCTAGGTCTAACCAACACCCTGTGAATCTTGTCTAGTTGCCAAGGGCTAACTCACCACTCTGATCCTGTGTCCCATGGCCCTGGCTGGGAGGTTGTTGCGGAACTTGGCACGAACCATGCCGCTGTTTCCATGGGCACGAGTCACCTTTCCCCAGATGACACGGGTCTTGTTGGGCTTACCGCCAGGGGTCACGGTCTTCCTGAAAACAAAACACAACCATGGTCAGACTCCTCCAGGTTCAGACTCCTAGAACCAGGGTCAGACCCAAACCCAGCAGAACATTGCCTTGAATGAATGCTGCAGTAGGCAAGATATGAGGGGGAGCCGTCTCAACGCTAGTGTCTCATACCGAGGTGCAGTCAGAAGACTAATTTCACACTATAGCTGTGGCATGTCTAACAAATTGACATGTATAAGCTTTCAACAAGTTATCGCCTATACATGTCTAGTCGATGGTGATTTGAACGTTATTAATAAATATCCATCCTTTTAAATGCTGGCCCGCCCGTACCCCTCGATTTAAGAATCGTACCATTGACACCTAGTCACTCTTAACACTGATTGTGTTCACTTGCAGATGAAACAAGTGGATGACAGTGCTCATTCATTAGGTACTTCACAACTACATGCCTCAGTTGATGCAGAAGACAAGCAGCAGTGGTTGGCCCATCATAGGGATACACCTCAATCAGCTGTTAATATACTCAAAGGTTAACCACTAACCACATCACTATGCAGTGCATTTATACTTGAACTAAACAATACACATGTCGAATGTTTTTTTGCCAAAGATGCTCATTTGCTCTGTACCCCAGATAATACAATTTAGATGGTTAAGACATTAGACATGCGAGTTTCAAAACTCAGATCATGGCACTGCAGTCCTGTTACAGAACAGTTTAAGGTCTAGGAGACGGGACTTACTTCTTTGCCTTGTAGACATATGCGCAGCGCTTGCCCAGGTAGAAGTCCACCTCGGTGCGGGTGTTGACCCCCTCCACCCTCAGCAGTGCAGTGTGCTCCCTCTGGTTCCTCAGACCACGCTTGTAGCCCGCAAAGATGGCCTTACTCCACAGTCTAAAAAAACATGAAGACACGTTAGTCACATCCAGACAGCGCCTTCGGAACCAATCAAATAGTTGATCAAGACAGCCGGGACCCACCTTCCTGGCATCGTGACTTTTCTCCGCGCGAGGTATACCTAACGTACAACAAGAAACACACACGTCAGCGGACTTTAATTGGCTCACTAGTTTGATTAGAATTTCCCTATGCTACAATTGCATTAATTACTAAGTTATATCTTTGATGCCTGAGACTTCGCTGCCTTAGAAAGGCATGTACGTCCGTTTTTGGAGCGATAGCACCCAGCGGTAAAGACAACTACTCGAATATACTAAGTAGACCAGACGATAGGCTCATGTGGTATTGGGGGGCTTTTACTGTTGTCACGGTATGTGAGAATGGGACCAGTCAGGCTAAGCCACCGAGCACCATCCTATCAATATCTAACACATCCGTAGCGTGACAAACACCAATCTACGATAAATAGCCATCGGAGATATATCTAGTTCATGGAGGAGATATATGGGCAATGAACGTTATCAGGATTACGATATATTGGGATATTTTTGGCTGCGAGATTTAGCTCGCTTACCTTCACGGAGCGAAAAATGGAGGAAAAGGAAGTACGCTAGGAACGCTGGGAAATTATTGTTGACATGGGCGGCCGCCGAGGCGCCTGATCACAAATAACATTAAAACAAAAATGTGAAATCATAACAGTAGCAATTCAACCTTTATATAGTTTTTTCTTTTACCAAATTATTGTATTATTGTGTGTTTCCGGTATTATCTTGGTGTTATAAGATTTATGCCGAAAGTGTGTTCCGTTTCCATAGTGATCCACGCAAACAAGAAGATCAGTGGAGGGAGTTTACCTGAGGATTTCGCAAAGTATCCTGGATATCTATTAAATGTATACTTTTGTTTAGGTTGTAATCTTTTGGTTTAACGATCGATTGAAAGACGCAAGTAAGTTGTGATGTATTGTATTATTATTCATATAAATGTTATGTGCTCATAATTTACAAAAATATGACTTTATTGAAATTGTTTAAGAATAGGGTAAGGGTACAAATAGAGACCAATGCATCTATGTATGGCAACTAAAAATTGCATTTGAAAATGTGCAAATACACATGCACATTACTGTAGATACATAAAATATGCATAACTATTTACCAGCAGTTCTCAAATTGGGGTGTCCAGGACCCTGGTGGTCCACGACCCATAACCTGGGTGTCCGCAGTGTCTTTTTATAAATTATAAAATTAAAAAACCAAGACTTATACCGCGATCCGTCTTTTTTCCCGCTTTAGATTGCTGTTATTCTGAGCGTGAATATCTGTTGAATAACCATTTTTCTAACTTAAAAAAACGACTTCCTAACAACAGAAGTTGGTATTGAGATGTATGATAATTTTAATACGCCGTTTTGAAAGAAAAAATAACTAAGATCCTAGAATCTGCCTGTCATCCATCACTCAAGAATGGAGAAGGTGTGCAGTGAGAGACAGGCTCAACCATATCATAACAGGTGAGCTCATTAAGGGTCTTATGAGGAATTGTAATAGCTGTTAGTTAGCCTAATGATTTCTCAATGCAAATCGAACCAGCTAATAAGCTAACTGAAATAAAACCATGCCAATCTCTAGGTATGGTGAAGGGTATGTGATGATGTGGAGCTATTTTAATTCTAAAGGCTAAGGGAACTTAATGAGGATGCATAGTGTCCTTGATCCATGAAATAACTGGCTTTTAAAATAATCTGCCTGCCACTATGGGAATTTAACAAAGGGGTGTCTATACTTATGCGCCCTGTATTTAATTGAGGAACATTTATTTATTAACGATACATTATTCATTCACAAAGCAAATTTGTGTCCTTAAAGGTTGGATTTTTCCTCATTTGTTTAATTAAGGCATTAAGATCAATTCCAAAAGATGATTTTTTATTCCTCTTTTTGGTCAACTTTAGCATGGGTGCCTAAACGTATGCCTACCACTGTACCTATAACGTCTTCAGCATCTCTTCCATGGTCGCATTTATTACAGACCAGGAAGAACTCAGGTTTATAAACCTACTGGTTACTGCTCTGTGGTTCATGTCTCAAAAAACCATGAAGCGTTCTGGTTTATAAACTTAGACACAGTACTTAAAAAGGTGTGTGTGTGTGTGTGTGTGTGTGTGTGTGTGTGTGTGTGTGTGTGCGCGTGCGTGTGTGTGTGGTTCAGCAGGATGAGGTGGTCCGAGGTGCTTGGCGCGTGTGTAGTGTTAGAGGACTCTGCTGACCAGCTCGCCGTGCTCAGTCACATCATGGTGAGTAACTTGACCATGTGAAATAACCCACAGACCTGTACTATACCTATTGATCAATGTTTCTCAACAAAGGTATATTATATATATTCATTGAATACAATGTTTATGTAATATCTGGTATATGAATCAGGGTGTCTTGTTCTCTGGCAGGTGGAGCCGAGGACCAATCAGAAGCAGGGGGAGTGGCAAGAGGACCACCTAGATAAGATGGACCGAGACAGGTATGTGAGGTCCATTCTCTGTCTGTGTGGCTGTCAGTCCGTCTGTCCTTCTGCCGGTAGTATGTGAGAAAGCCGTTGAACAGGAGTGTGTGTGTGTGTGTGTGTAGGCAATATGTGAGAGAGGTGATAGGCAGAGCGGTGTCTGAGCTGAGAGCGAGACAGTTGTACTGCAGTCTTCTCCAGGATGTGCAAGAAGAGGCAGTGGGCCGAGCTGCCCTCCATGACGTCATCACCAGGTAAACAGATAGCAAGTCCTGGTGCACACTCGTAACAAATGGCGCTAAACTTCACAAGCCTTTTGACGGGAATAGAACGTAGTGGAGGGGCGTTTGACCATGTCCTGGATGTAGGATGGGCCTGAGACGTTTGCAGCCCGGTAGGAGAGCATCAATGACTTGAATCAGATAGCAGCCACCAGTAGCCAGTGCAGGGAGGGTGCAGAGAAGGAGAACTTGGGGAGGTTGAAGAAAACTCAGGCTGCTGCATTCTGGATGAGCTTACTTCAAGACTTCAGATCTTATTACATCTACAATATTTTAAGTTTACATTGTCGATTATTGTTTTGACAATATAGAGATCATTGTATTGATAATATAGCGATTATTGTATTGTCAATATATTGATTATTAATTGAATGACAGTTATCATATGATCATTTACTGATAAAAATTAGATAATGCTCCAAAAGCTGAGAGTCGAATAGAAACATGATAGGTGTGTTTCCGTAGCACATGCCTCCTTACTGAGGAGATAAAACAATGAAAAGTGAGGTTCAACCACTTCCCCGCCCCCTTTCTCCCTTGTCACTCATGCTGGTGGACAGCCTCACCCACTTGTCCTTTGTATTTACATGAGGTCAAGTGAAGAGATCATGTGTTGAAGTGTTAACGTGTAGCCCAACGTGTTGTCCTATTCCTCGGCCTTCTCAAACAAAGATGCTGTGCTCCAAACATATGTTTGCCTCTAATTCGATCAACTAATCATAGATTATGCTACGATTATGTCAACAAGGCGCTTTGTTCTGCTTCTCAGAGCAGAGGACGGTTTCAGGAGGACAGACCAGCTGCAGAAACATCTGCAGAACGTCCACCAACAAGGCAGCCTGGACCTCCAGGTTAGCAAGTTAACTACTCCCATTAGAACCATAACTAGTCCTCTATGTCAACCACAAGAACCATTACTAGTCCTCTAAACCAACCACTAGAACCATAAGTAGTCCTCTATACCAACCACTAGAACCATAACTAGTCCTCTAAACCAACCATTAGAACCATAACAAGGCCTCTATACCTACCACTAGAACCATAACTAGTCCTCTCGACCCATCACCCAACCTTTTTAAACCACTACATCCATATCCAGTCTTTTCAACCACAACACCTACTCATCTTGACAACTAGAATCATAGCTAGTACTCTTAACCATTATAACCATCATTAGTATTTTAAACCACTTTATCCATTACTAGTCCTTTAAACTAGAACCATAAAACTATAACTAGTCACCTGAAGTAACAATTAGAACCATTGCTAGTCTTCTAAACCACCCACTAGAACCATAACTATTCCTCTTAAACAACCGCTAGACACAAAACTAGTTCTCTAATCCACTTGAACCATAACTAGTCCTCTGAGCCACTAGAACCATAACTACTCTCATAAACCAACCTTTAGAACCATAAGTAGTTCCCTTTACCAAAGACTAGAACCATAACTCGTCCGCTAAATCACTAGAACTCTAACTAGTCCTCTCAACCACTACAACAATAATTAGTCCTCTTAACCAATTGAGCCATAACTTGGATTGGACTTGGTCATTCACCTAAACCATAGCTTCTCCTCTATACCAACAACTAAAGTGATAGCGGACCGGACTAAAGTTTAGACAACTAGTTGCGGTTTTCACCACTTCATAACACTGTCTTTTACCTTCCGCTATGAGTGCCCTGACTGTGCTGTTGCCTAGCGACGGGAGAAGCTGGTGGCCGTCCTGCAGGACAGTCTGCAGGAAGTGAAGGAGAGGACGAGTCGGGAGGGCCGCTACGTGGGCTCCAGCGGTCAGCTGCTCCTCTTCCAGACCAACAAACTCAACAGCAGAGCTCAGACCACACTGGAGAACCGCAGCGCAGTTCAGTTACCCTCACACCCCCGAGACCTCCGGGAACCAGAGTGACTCCCGTTAGACTGAACCAGAGTGACTCCTGATTAGACTGCACCTCAGTGACTCCCGATTTGACTGAATCAGAGTGACTCCCGATTAGACTGAACCAGAGTGACTCCCGTTAGACTGAACCAGAGTGACCCCCGATTAGACTGAACCATAGTGACTCCGATTAGACTGAACCAGAGTGACTCCCGATTAGACTGAACCATAGTGACTCCGATTAGACTGAACCAGAGTGACTCCCGATTAGATTGAACCTCAGTGACTCCCGATTAGACTGAACCTCAGTGACTTCCGATTAGACTGAACCAGAGTGACTCCCGATTAGACTGAACCTCAGTGACTCCCGATTGGACTGAACCAGAGTGACTCCCGATTAGACTGAACCTCAGTGACTCCCGATTAGACTGAACCAGAGTGACCCCCTATTAGACTGAACCATAGTGACTCCTGTTAGACTGAACCAGAGTGACTCCCAATTAGACTGAACCTCAGTGACTCCCGATTAGACTGAACCTCAGTGACTCCCGATTAGACTGAACCAGAGTGACTCCAGATTAGGCTGAATCAGAGTGACTCCCGATTAGACTGAACCAGAGTTCACCAGTGTGGCTTTGTTAAGATGGGTGGTTTCACCAGATGATATTCTGTTTTGGGGTTATTGAGATACCTGTGTGTATTATTTGTGGGAAATGGGTAATGTGTCTGTGTGTGTTTTGTGTATGTGACGTGTGTATTGTGTAATGTGTATGGGACGTGTGTAATGTGTGTGTAATGTATATGTGATGTGTGTGTATCGTGTATGTGATGTGAATGTGATGTGTGTATTGTGTGTAATGTGTTTACATTGTGTATGTGGTGTGAATGTGATGTGTGTGTATTGTGTATGTGATGTGTGTATTGTGTATATGATGTGTTAATTGTGTGTAATGTGTGTGTAGTTGCTTCTGATTCAGCTGGAGGAGGAGCAGAGGAATCACCAGGTGTCAATCACCTTCCTGAAGGAGCAGCAGAGGGTGGGTCCTCAACACAACACCATGACAACCATGAAACACCACTCTGTCACCACGAGAACCATGAG
>NC_136936.1:8064649-8074649 GCF_949987615.1 Pollachius pollachius | reverse complement strand
TTACCATTGAACAAATCATTTGGTCCAATTCCTCAGCCTTGTACAACAACGATGCTGTGCTGCAACCCGCTGTCAACCACACACTTTTTTCTGCTTCTAAGAGCAGAGGACGGTTTCAGGAGGACAGACCAGCTGCAGAAACATCTGCAGAACGTCCACCAACAAGGCAGCCTGGACCTCCAGGTAACTAGTCCCACTAGAACCACAACTAGTCCTCTATGTCAACCACAAGAACCATAACTAGTCCTCTAAACCAACCACTAGAACCATAACAAGTCCTCTATACCTACCAATAGAACCATAACTAGTCCTCTATACCAACCACACCACCAATAACTAGTTCTCTTCCAACCAGTAGAACTCTTACTAGCCCTCTCAACCACTAGAACAATAATTAGTCCTCTTGACCAAGCACTAGAACAATAATTAGTCCTCTAAACCAATTGAGCCATAACTAGGACAGTCAATCACCTGAACTATAGCTTCTCTATACCAACAACTATATAGTTGACAGGACTAAAGTTTAGACAACTAGTTATGGTTCTCACCACTTCCATAACACTGTCTTTTACCTTCCGCTATGAGTGCCCTGACTGTGCTGTTGCCTAGCGACGGGTGAAGCTGGCGGCCGTCCTGCAGGACAGTCTGCAGGAAGTGAAGGAGAGGACGAGTCGGGAGGGCCGCTATGTGGGCTTCAGCGGTCAGCTGCTCCTCTTCCAGACCAACAAACTCAACAGCAGAGCTCAGACCACACTGGAGAACCGCAGCGCAGTTCAGTTACCCTCACACCACGAGACCTCCGGGAACCAGAGTGACTCCCGTTAGACTGAACCAGAGTGACTCCCGTTAGACTGAACCAGAGTGACTCCCGTTAGACTGAACCAGAGTGACTCCCAATTAGACTAAACCTCAGTGACTCCCGATTAAACTGAACCAGAGTGACTCCAAATTAGACTGAACCAGAGTGACTCCCGATTAGACTGAACCACAGTGACTCCTGTTAGACTGAACCAGAGTGACACCCGATTAGACTGAACCATAGTGACTCCCAATTAGACTGAACCAGAGTGACTCCCGATTAGACTGAACCACAGTGACTCCCCATTAGACTGAACCAGAGTGACTCCCGATTAGACTGAACCACAGTGACTCCCGATTAGACTGATTCAGTCTGAGTCCCGATTAGACTGAACCAGAGTGACTCCCAATTAGACTGAACCAGAGTACACCAGTGTGGCTTTGTTAAGATGGGTGGTTTCAACAATGGGCTGTTGAGAAACCTGTGTGTATAATGTGTCGGAAATTGGTAATGTGTGAGTGTGTGTGTGTGTGTGTGTGTGTGTGTGTGTGTGTGTGTGTGTGTGTGTGTGTGTGTGTGTGTGTGTGTGTGTGTGTGGGGGTGTGTTTTGTGTATGTGATGTGTGTATTGTGTAATGTGTATGGGACGTGTGTAATGTTTGCATTGTATATGTGGTGTGAATGTGATGTGTGTGTATTGTGTATGTGATGTGTGTATTGTGTATGTGAAGTGTGTATTGTGTGTAATGTGTGTGTAGTTGCTCCTAATTCAGCTGGAGGAGGAGCAGAGGAATCACCAGGTGTCAATCACCTTCCTGTCGTCTAACCCCCCCCCCCCCCCCCAGAACCATGACTATTCCTGTTAAACAACTGCTAGAGACAAAACTAATTCTCTAATCCACTTGAACCATACCTAGTCCTCTGAGCCAGCTGGAGGAGGAGCAGAGGAATCACCAGGTGTCAATCACCTTCCTGAAGGAGCAGCAGAGGGTGGGTCCTCAACACAACACCATGACAACCATGAAACACCACTCTATCACCACGAGAACCATGAGAAACAATTCTAACTATGACAACCATGAAACACAACTCGGTCACCTTGACAACCATGAGACACATCTCTGTCACCATGACAACCATGAGACACAATTCTCTCTATGACAACCATGAGACACAAACCTTGCCACCATGACAACCATTGGAACCATGAGACATAACTCTATCACCATGAAAACCAGGAGACACATCTCTGTCACTATGACAACCAGGAGAGACAGCTCTGTCACCATGACAACCCGGGGAGAAAGCTCTGTCACCATGACAACCAGGAGTCAATGACAACAATTCTGTCATAATGACAATAGAAGTTCCCTCCTGCTTGTTGTAAACACACTGTTGTCTCAAAGCTCCAAATTTTTGATGTTATCCCCTCAACAATATGTTTGAAAATGTCTTCCTGGTTTCAGAGCGATGCACAGTACACAAACTCTCCTCTAAGGTAACCAAGGAGCAGGTCTAGCTAGCTGGGAACACAAGGGACAGAGCTGGTCTTGTCTGTGTTAATGTGTGTGTGTGTGTGTGTGTGTGTGTTTTTATCTGTTAACGTGTGTGTGTATGTGTGTGTGTTTGTTAATATGTGTGTGTTTGTGTGTGTGTGTGATTGTGTGTAAATATGTGTGTGTGTGTGTATTAATGTGTGTGTAATAATGTGTGTGTTTGTGTGTGTGTGTGTGTGTGTGTGTGTGTGTGTGTGTGTGTGTGTGTGTGTGTGTGTGTGTATGTGTGTGTGTTTGTGTGTTCAGTATAGAGAGAGTGAGCAGGTTGTTATTCAGGACAGGGTTGAGAAGGAGAATCTTCGCAGGAGGCGGGAGGATGAGGAGCTGCAGAAACATGCTGCTACCAAGGTAACCATCCAGCATCCCATAATATAACTAATATTAATGCATCACGCTTGGCTAGCTTGGTGTTGGAAAGCCTTGATGTATAACTAGCCTGTTAGCGTGTGTGTGTGTGTGTGTGTGTGTGTGTGTGTGTGTGTGTGTGTGTGTGTGTGTGTGTGTGTGTGTGCTCAGATCCAGGCGTGGTGGCGGGGCTGTGCTGTTCGCCGGGGGCCCTTGAAGCGAGGGAAGACGAAGGAGAGCAAGAAGAAGACGAAGAAGAAGAAGAAATGACCTTCCTCATCTTACCGTCATGGAAACCTTGGGGGGCATTCTTACTGCATTCACAGTCTCTTGATATTTCAATGGTTTCAAACGTTATAAAAGCAATTAAAGAAATATTGACCCCACAACGTGAAGTCCAGGTCACTGTTTACGTGACGACAGAGTCAAAAAGGATACAAATCAGACTCAGGTTATTATTATTTTTGTTTAATTAACTTCAAGTGTAGGCAGTTTCAGGGGAAAAAAATGTTGTGTTGTGTTCAAAGGGGTCCGATCGTTGTCAGGCTGCTTCCCCTTCTCCAACATAGTAATATATATTAATTGTAAGATCTACTGTAGAGGCTGAATGGCAACCCACATTGTGTATGAAAGACATATTTTCTCTAATAAATGGATAACTTACTTTTTGATATGTTTATAGTATGCTTTAAGTTAGGGGTCTTTACGGACAAGAAATGTATCTCAAACTGACTTGCACATTCAGGACACAACAACCCCCATGCATAAACACACACACACACACACGCACACACATACACACACTCATACTCGTGCCACACAGAAACCTGTTCCCCTGACCACACCTCATCTCAAGATGAAAACATTTGTTTGAATTTTCGTTGTTAGTTGGTTGGATTTGCTCGAACTGGGACATCAGATTAGTGAGTATGCAAAACTGTATTTGTGTTTGCTTTCGTTTGCATCTTACCAGGTTGACACGCATGAGTTGGACTCACTTCATGCATGCAGCTTTAGCTCAAAAAGGTTAAAAATACAAACTTAATATCACAACACCAATGATGACCTATAAACTATGAACAACATGCTGAAACATGAATGACAATACTTAACTTTAAATATCTACACTCTGCTTAAACATGAATCCCACATCTCATATGCGTGAGAATGAAGGAGGATACTTTACTTCAAATAATAAACTACAAACTATGAGAACTATGAATACCCTGGTTTCAGTTATTAACTATTAAAACTTTATTTGACCAGGCAAGTCCCATTGAGAAGACAATATATTTTTTGGAGGGAGCCCTGGCCAAAATAGCAGCAATACAGTTTCCAACAAAATACAACAAACATAAAAAGTACATAAAACCAAAGATATAAGGTAGAGCTTCATATGCCTAACAGGCTGCTGGAGAGAGGAGTAGCTAGGGAAGGATTCATGTTGAATGTGTAGATTGGTGTGTAGAATAGTATCAGTATCATTTGTGTTTTTCAAGAGTTCTGGGGCTAAACCAGGGTCTATGAGACTGTGTGGATGAGCTTTATTTTTAGATGCTCTAATGCAACATGTTTTTTCTGGTGGCCTACAGTTGTTCTACATTGTTAAACCTTAATGTTAAACAATTAAAATAACAACAGATCCGGATCTGTTGTTATTTTATTTTACACAGAGGGTTTCCAAATCCCTCTGTCCCTCCCTAGTCCATAGGTTTCCCTCTCTCTCTCTCTCTCTCTCTCTCTCTCTCTCTCTTGTATTTGTTCTGAGTGTTTACAGGTCTTCATTAGTCCCTGGTTCTTGCTTCACTCAAAATTCATATCGGGACATTCGACTCTGTCAGAAGTCAACAGATATCTTTGCTGGGATTGCAACCAATCCCTCTATTCCATATGTCTCCCTCCCTCCCTCCCTCCCTCCCTCCCTCCCTCTCTCTCTCTCTCTTTCCCCTGCTCTCTCTCTCGCTCCCTCCCCTGCTCTCTGTCTCTCCCTCTCTTTCTATTTGACTATTTAAAGATAGGAGTGAATGTGGAAGCCGCCACTCAGTTCCTCTAGTCTGGGTGAGCGGTCTTCACCAGGAGGTCAGATGGAGCTCCCTCGTCCAGAGCAGGTCCTGGTCTTCCTCCTGTCTCTCTGTCTCTCCACCCCAGGGGATTTCAAGCAGGGGCTACGGAATGTGTTCTCTCTTCAGGACAAGGTGATGATTTGGACTGAAGCCCAGTTAACTTGCAAGACTAGAGATGGTATGGGCCTGCACCGTTTAGCTAACGTCAGGAACACCTCCGAGGTGAAGATGTTGTCACACGTCTGTAACGACATACCTCATAATGAGTTCAACGAGGCTAAATGTTTTGTCGGTCTTCGCAAGCTAGACAATACCTGGTACAGGACGGACGGCGAGGAGAACGTCCTGCCCTTGCAGCCTGGGAAGGACGAGAATGACGAGAATGACAAGGAAGAAATGGACAACCAGGACGAGAATGACAAGGACGAGAATGACGAGAATGACGAGAATGACGAGAATGACAAGGAAGAAATGGACAACCAGAACGAGAATGACAAGAATGACGAGAATGACAAGGAAGAAATGGACAACCAGGACGAGAATGACGAGAATGACGAGAAGGAGGAGAATGACAAGGAAGAAATGGACAACCAGGAGGAGAATGACAAGGACGAGAATGACGAGAATGACGAGAATGACAAGGAGGACAATGACGAGAATGACAAGGAAGAAATGGACAACCAGGACGAGAATGACAAGGACAAGAATGACAAGGACGAGAATGACAAGGAGGAGAATGACAAGGAGGAGAATGACGAGAAGGACGAGAATGACAAGGAGGAGGAGGAGGTGGAGAAGGATGAATGTGCTATTGTCTATCAGGACCATCTGCACATACATCCTTGCAATGATGAACTGGCCCATATTTGTGAGAGGTACTTTGTTGTGTTGGTGAAGGAGGAGAAGACTTGGGAGGAAGCTCTGCTCCACTGCAGGGCAATGGGAGTGGACAAAGGGCTTCTGCCGGGTTCGTATGATCTCCTCAGCTTGCACACCCAAGATGATTTATCCTACGCCCAGGAAGAGCTGGTCCACGCCGAGACGAGGGAGGTGTGGGTCGGCCTGCGCTGGCTGGCGGGCCGCTGGCTGTGGATCGACGGGGAGGAACACAGCGTCTCGAAGTGTCCCGCCGACTGGACCCACTGTGGGAGTCTGTCTAGGCAGCGTCAGGAATTCAGGAGCTGTTTGGAGAAGAGGAACTTCTTCTGTCAGCGAGTGAATGATGTTGAATGATATTATTACATAGATTATTCCACAAGCTGAAAGTTTTTGTGCGAGTAGATTTTAGGACAAGCTTAAACTTATTCGATTCTAGACTAGTAGCTCTACGACAAACATTTACTATGAATAAATGTTGTATGCAACCTGTTTTTCCTAAAAGATTATGTTCTCAATTCTTCAAATTCATTCAGAGGACACATTTCCCACTCATTCTTTATTGAGGCACCTTTTACGGTTTGGAGGGATATCATTAATGTGTTTGTTGGGGTTTGGGTGATATTCTTTAATACAGACGGTGTCTATCACTGACACGGGTCACTATTGCTTGACTGATTACTTTTCTTTTTTGTCTGTTTTTCTATGGTTGTTTTATTTTAGTCTTGTCAGTCTTTGTAATCTGTTTTTGATGTTGAGCAATATGTAGAGAAATATATATATATTGATATATGTCTACAAAATAGCAAATATGTAACTTTTAAAAATGTTCACAATGTGACAATTATCTGCTCCTCCAAAAACCCAATAAACAAAGTAGAAAAAACTAAAACCTATGTATACAATCTAATGTATAGATAATAATAAGGAAATGCTTATTTGGCTTTCTGGTTGCTTTGTTTATTCCTAGAATTCAGATCTTATTACATCTACATTATTTTAATCTTACATTGTGGACTATTGTCTCAAAAATATAGTGATTATTGAATTGACAATATATTGATTATTGATTGAATGAGAGTGTGCATTAGATAGTTTTTTGATATAAACAAGATAATGCTCCAAAAGCTGAAACGTTGAATAGAAACATGATAGGTGTGTTTCAGTAGGACACGCCCCCTCACAGAGGGGATAAACCAATGAAAGGTGAGATTCAACCACTGCCCCGCCCCCTTTTTCCCGTCCTGTCACTCATGCTGGTGGACGGCCTCACCCACTTATCCTTTGCATTATTTCCATGAGGTCAAGTGAAGAGATGTGTTGAAGTGTTAGCGTGTAGCCAGTTCTAGTTTACCTCTGTACAAATCATTTGGTCCAATTCCTCAGCCTTGAACAACAAAGATACCGTGCCCCAAGCATATTGTGGCGAGCAGCACTGGAATAACGACACAGCCGTTTGAAACTCCTGTGCCCCTTACACCAAAGTACCCCGAGGGTTGCCTTTATTCAAACACAACAATCGCACAAACACCACAAGTCTTACCACACCCCCCTAAGCACCTCAGTGGTGGTATCGTTTTTCGTCAACTCCACTGGCCCCTAGGTCTACGTTATCCCCTCCACCAAACATATTGTCAACGCTGCGAAGGTCCCAGGAGGGCTCTAAAGGTCCAAGGTCCCAGGGTCCTTTGCGGCAGTCGGAATGCGACGATTTGCCCATGGTTGCTACACGACCCCAACCCCCAGCGCACCGTCCCCAGTGTTCAAGGGGCCGACGCCGACGGTCGGTCCGCTGGGGCGCCTGTCAGTGGCGCCGCAGACTCCTTTCTGGGAAAGTACACCCACGCCATCCCCTCCAGCTGCAGCCCTCCTCTGCCAAGCCCCAGAGTCAGCCTGAGCTTTGGGGGCCACGTCCACACGGGCAGCCCAACATGTCAGCAGGTCCAGGCCAATGTTGGGGTCCCGGATGTTGGCGAGCCAAAACTCGTGCACCACCTCCTGGTCACGCCCCCCCCCCCCCCCCCGGATGACCATCCGCTTCCTCTGCCTCCTCCTGGTCTTCTCTCCCATCACCGTCTTCAGTCAGACGTTGGTTGGTGTCTATGCCCCACCAACCAGGGCGACACCGACCGTGGAGAGCCTGGAGTGGTGGTCCCCCTCACTGGACCCCTCCGCTGTAGGGCTCTGTCTCAGGGCGCGGGGCAGGCCCGGGCCAGGTAGCCAGGCTCACCACACCGATGACAGCAGTCGGCTGGATCATGCTACCCGCTGTCAACCACACGCTTTTTTCTGCTTCTCAGAGCAGAGGACGGTTTCAGGAGACAGCTGCAGAAACGTCTGCAGAACGTCCACCGACAAGGCAGCCTGGACCTCCAGGTAACTAGTCCCACTAGAACCATAGCTAATCCTCTATGTCAACCACAAGAACCAGAACTAGTCCTCTAAACCAACCACTAGAACCATAAGTAGTCCTCTATACCAATTATTAGAACCATATCAACCAATAGAACCATAACTAGTCATATTAACCAAACACTAGAAACATAACTAGTCCTCTATGCCAATCACCCAAAACTATAAATAGTCCTCTAAACCAACTACTAGAATCAAAACTAATCCTCTATACCAACTACTAAAACCATAACTAGTCCTCTAGGCCAACCACAAGAACCATAACTTTCTCAATACCAACCACTAGAACCAGAACGTGACCTCTGAACCACTAGAACCTTAACTAGTTACCACTTGATTTTCTCCTCATCTTTATCACTAGAACTATAGTTTAAACCACTTTAGTCCTTTAATCCACTTGAACCTAGTCCCCCAGTTCAACCACTATAACCATAATGTTCTTATCCCCTTAAACATAAATGTAAGTTCACGGAAGGGGATTCTGTGCCCCAGAAAAATTTCAAGAACATGACCTGCAAGGATTATCATTCCTACTTAATGAGTAATAATTGACTGTTTGGAAAGATTCAGTCCTCTGAAAAATATACAAGTGTATTTGTTTTTTACCTTTGTTTTATAGGGACAAACATAGAACAGAAAGAAAGAGCCAGTCTTTACTTTACACACTCAACCACAGACTACTGAATGCCACAGATTTATTTTAAGCATTGGACTGAATGCCACAGAAATATATAATTTTGATTTTGCATGTTTGCAACGTTTAAAAGTCCAGGGAAAAGTATTTTCCTCTACTGGTGTTGCTTAGGCCAATAGCCTTTTGAGGCAGTTTGTTTCTGAAAATTAGTGTTGTTAAGGACCAATAAAGCTCTTTATCATACATTAGTAACTTACCATGTTAGCATGGCTAGTCTGTTAGCCTGTGAGCGTGTGTGGTAGTGATCAGTTCCAGGCATAGTGGAGGGGCTGAATGTGAGCCTGGCTAGCCGGTGAGCGTGAGCATGTGTGCTCTGATCAAGGCGTCGTGCACTGCAGGCTGGCGAAGAGAGGGAAGACAAAGGGGAGCAAGAGGAAGACAGAGGATGTCACCATCCTGGTCTCCTGCCGTCATGGAAACCTGGGAGGCATTCTCATCGTATTCACATTCTCTGGATATTTCAATGTTTGTCAAATGATATGTAGGCACTGAAAGGAATGGTAACCCTAAAGCCAACAAGCATACAATCACTCCAATGACTTTTTCTTTTTATTATTTAATTCACTTTGCAGTTAACTCTTCAAATGAAGACAGTTTCAATGTATTTATACAGGGTTTCAGGGACAGTAAAAATGTAAAAAGTGTTTTTGTGTAGGAGCTCAAACATGTAAACAACAGGAATGTCTGTGGGCGGGGCCAACTGCCCTCCGCCTGGTCACATGATCCATTGTTGGCCTCAAAAGTTTTCTTTACAAGCAAAAGAATGTTCCAGAGCACATCGTCTCACAACCTGTTACAAAAGTTAGAATAATACTAATGTATCCTCAACCCCATGCCTGGTTCACCCAGCATCCATCACTGCCGTCTTTCCCCCGTACTGACGGCAGCACTCTACCATTACAGCTTTACATATATATATTTATATATTTACAGCATATATTTGTACATATATTTAAGAAAGATAAAAATAACCTTGACCTCTTCGTCACTCATAATTCTCTCTGCAGTGAACACTCCACCTGGAGCAGATACATGCCCTGGCTGCAGCATAGCACGCTGTAGCTAGCAGGCT
Source organism: Pollachius pollachius (assembly GCF_949987615.1). Classification (NCBI taxonomy): domain Eukaryota; kingdom Metazoa; phylum Chordata; class Actinopteri; order Gadiformes; family Gadidae; genus Pollachius; species Pollachius pollachius. Next base: position 8,064,833 of record NC_136936.1, on the reverse strand, counting down.
ACTTAGTGTCATCCTACCCAGTAGCTAGTGTCCATACAGCATTCTAGCTAGCATGCTAGCTATTGTCCATATGATAATAGCATGTGCCCATACCATGCTGTAGTTAGCAGGCTGGCTAGTGTCTATAGCGTGCTGTAGATACTTTCCATACAACATGCTAGCAGTCTAGCTAGTGTTTTATCCA
>NC_136936.1:8007149-8059649 GCF_949987615.1 Pollachius pollachius | reverse complement strand
ACAATGGTATGGGTTGTGATTGTAATGTTATTGTAATATGGTTATTTGAATATTATAATGAACAGGGTTCTATTCGTATCCTTCAAACATATAATGAAGTGTTTTAGAAATTATTGTAATGCTATCATACTTTATAAGCAAAATAACACTTTACATCCATTATAGTATTTATTGTATTATATAAAAATTGCTATAACAGGGGTTATGATTTTGTTGTAATATTAAAATAAAATTATGAGATACAATAAAATATTCACATTTGAATCAGGGCATTATTATATGGCCATTTTTATATTATAATGAACTGTTATAGCAGTGTTAACAGTGTGAACATTGTTATATTAGTATGGTTATTGTTATACTATAATGAAGAGGGTTATAGTAGTTTTATTATAATATAGTTATTGTAATATTATCAAGAACAGTGGTATAGTAGTGCTATTATAATATGGTTTTTGTTATCTTATAATTAACAGTGGTATAATAGTGATATTATAAAATGTTTATTATAATATTGCATTAGTATGAGGGGTATTGAATAAGATACATAACACTTTACATCCATTATAGTATTTATTATATGTTTTTATTATATGAACATTGCTATAGCAGCGGTAATCAATGTATTGTTGATATATAAAAATTATCAAATTCTAATATATAATATATTTATATTTGAATGAGGGTTTTTTTTTACCATGAAGAGGGCGGAGTCATCTGTATGTGTGGAACGTCTGGAGGGACAAACACTCTGAACACACACACACACTTAGAGGTGAGAGATGTACGGGGGCTATGATACACATGGACAATGTGATTAAAACAGAACATACACGCCGAAAAAGACAGACACACAGACACACAGACACACAGACACACACACACACACACTTTACCTCTCGGTCCCCAGGGACCAGCTTGGTTGGACTCAGGGCTGATTTATGCTGAAATAAAAGTAAAACACAACGGTTATAGTCACATTAAAACCGCTTTTGTCAGACGGTAGGATGGCCTGGCAACCCTAGTGAGCCACCTTTGCATAGGCGGGGGCGGTGTCCCGTGGGTTGGCCTGGCTACGGCTCCTCTCCTCCTCGTAGCGCTGGGCAGCGATCTGGGCCTCCCTCCTCACACGCTCCACTCCTCCTCCTCCTCCTGGTGGTGGTCTCTACAGGACACCTTCAACAGTTACTCCTCCTCCACCTCCTCCTCCACCTTCAACAGTTACTCCTCCTCCTCCTCCTCCACCTTCAACAGTTACCCTTCCTCCTCCTCTACCGTCAACAGTTACTCCTCCTCCTCCTCCTTCAACAGTTACCCTTCCTTCTCCTCCACCTTCAACAGTTACTCCTCCTCCTCCTCCTCCTCCACCTTCAACAGTTACTCCTCCTCCTCCTCCTCCACCTTCAACAGTTACCCTTCCTCCTCCTCTACCGTCAACAGTTACCCCTCCTCCTCCAACAGTTACCCCTCCTCCTCCTCCACCTTCAACAGTTACTCCTCCTCCTCCACCTTCAACAGTTACTCCTCCTCCTCCAACAGTTACCCCTCCTCCTCCTCCACCTTCAACAGTTACCCCTCCTTCTCCTCCACATTCAACAGTTACTCCTCCTCCTCCCTCCTCCTCCTCCACCTTCAACAGTTACCCCTCCTTCTCCTCCACCTTCAACAGTTACCCCTCCTTCTCCTCCACCTTCAACAGTTACCCCTCCTCCTCCTCCACCTTCAACAGTTACACTCCTCCACCTCCTCCATATTCAACAGTTACACTCCTCCACCTCCTCCTGATCCCCAGCCTGCTGTCTCACCTGATGATCAGCACTAGGGGGCGTTGACGAAGCACCGTCCACCACACTCCTGTCAGAGAGAGACAGTACAGATGAGTATAGGTAGGAGCGACAGGAGAGAGAGAGAGACAGCACAGGCAAGTACCGCTGAGAGAGAGACAAAATAGGAGGGAGAGGAAAGGTGAGGGAGGGTCGGGTGAGAGAGACAGAATACAAGTAAAAGAAAGGAGAGATGGACAGATTAGAAATGATGAGAATGGCAGGTCAGAGAGACAAGTGAGGGACAGGTGAGAGAATAGGGAAAAGAGAACAGTTGAGACGGCAGGTGAGAGAGAGACCAGGTGAAAGAGACCAGTAAGAGAGAAAGAAGTAAGTGGGATAAGGTATAAGAGAGACAGGTGGGAGTAAAAGAGGTGAGAGAAAGACCAGGTGAGAGACAAAGGTAAGACAGAAAGATGTGGGAGAGAAAGACAGGGTCCGGTAGAGGAACATAGGTTTCAAACCTGTTGTGTCTCCTCAATTCCTCCCTGTTGGGAATGGCTTTACCTGGAGATCCCTGCAGGGGGGGAGAGAGAGAGAGAGAGAGAGAGAGAGAGAGAGAGAGAGAGAGAGAGAGAGAGAGAGAGAGAGAGAGAGAGAGAGAGAGAGGAAGAAAGACAGGTAAACTGCTGTGTCCATAGTAACCTGAGAGTTGTCAGTGAAAGTCAAAGCAAGTGAGAGAGAGTTGTGGGTGTGGCCAGAGAGAGGGGCGTGGATAGAGGAGACCACCACAATGCCAAAAATAAATATAAAAATAAATAAATATAATGAAATTAATAATAACTCTCTAAAACTGTCTAAAAATAACATAGTGTTATCTTCACACAATGCAAAGGCCATTACTAAAGTCCCTTAAAATGACTGTGGAGGCGAGAGCATATCAAAAAGATACTCTGGACACGCCCTCTGGGCGTGGGGAACAGAGTGAGGGGCGTGGCTAGAGGAGAGTAGTGGGTGGGACCAGAGAGAGGGGCGTGGCTAGAGTGCTGGGTGGGACCAGAGAGAGGGGCGTGGCTAGAAGAGAGTGCTGGGTGGGACCGGAGAGAGGGGCGTGGCTAGAGGAGAGTAGTGGGTGGGACCAGAGAGAGGGGCGTGGCTAGAGTGCTGGGTGGGACCAGAGAGAGGGGCGTGGCTAGAAGAGAGTGCTGGGTGGGACCAGAGAGAGGGGCGTGGCTAGAGGAGAGTGGTGGGTGGGTCCGGAGAGAGGGGCGTGGCTAGATTAGGGGGCGGGTCTACCTCTGTTGTGATGCGCCTCTCGATGTAGGCCATGAACTGAGAGCTGAGGCTGATGCCATCGGCTCCTCCACGTCCCTCGTCGTCCTCATCTGGACAGCTGTCTATAAAGTCTATCTGCTCCGACTCTCCTGCAAGCACACATACATAGACAGACAATCGGTTTATGACATGTTTTCATAATGTCAACGTGAGTGAGTCAATGAGGTAAATGTTATTAGGCCTTTAATAAAAAAAAAACTGTCCCGAGGTTAAACAGCAACATTACACCAGACCTCGCTCCCTGTGTGTGTGTGTGTGTGTGTGTGTGTGTGTGTGTGTGTGTGTGTGTGTGTGTGTGTGTGTGTGTGTGTGTGTGTGTTTTTGTGTTACCAGATCCGTTGGGTCCCGGAGGTCCTAGTCTACGATGTCGCTGCTCCTCCGACTGCTCCTCGACGGGCTGAAACACATACAGGAAGAAGCCGAACAGGAAGTGATGTAGGATGTCATGTGACCTCCGGCATGTGTACTGTGTGTTTGGTATTCCACACAGGTAACGATAAGTACTAGTATTATTACCTCGTTACCGGACCATCTCTTGTCTCCACTGTCCACACTGTTGAACCCTGAGTCCAGTGCTCCGTAGGGGCGTCCGAGGTAGAGATCCTCACTACTAGAGAGAGAGAGAGAGAGAGAGAGAGAGAGAGAGAGAGAGAGAGAGAGAGAGAGAGAGAGAGAGAGAGAGAGAGAGAGAGAGAGAGAGAGAGAGAGAGAGAGAGAGAGAGAGAGAGAGAGAGAGAGAGAGAGAGAGAGAGAGAGAGAGAGAGAGAGAGAGAGAGATGAATTGTAATGTAATATTACCAGGAGTAGTAAACCTTAATGCTATAACATAATCTATTATTATGTAATATGTATAATATCCAGTGGTCGTACACCTGAATATTATAACAATGAAGTGTAATGTAAAATGTAATTTGTAGTATTACCACGAGTTGAAGACTTGAGTCCTCCGCTCAAACTCTGGGAGGTCCGACGTAGTCTTCGCTGCCTCCTGGTTCAGGTATTTAAATATGTGGATTTTACCCTTTATACACACCTAGAACAAAGAGACAAACAAATATATATATCGTAATGCACTGAATACCGTCATCTGCACATGATACAGTGTGTGTGTGTGTGTGTGTGTGTGTGTGTGTGTGTGTGTGTGTGTGTGTGTGTGTGTGTGTGTGTGTGTGTGTGTGTGTGTGTGTGTGTCAGTTTTACGTGTGCGGGGGGGCTTTGCAGGGGGTTGTGGTCCAGGATGATGGCGTGGAGGTGGGTCAGCTGGCGGTAGCAGGAAGGGATGGAGGTCACCTTGTTGCAGGAGAAGTCCAGACGCACCAGGGGGAGCAGAGACAGCTCTACACACGGTACACACACATTACAACCACGTTATGAATACACACGGTACACAGACATTACAACCACGTTATGAAACACACGGTACACACACATTACAACCACCTTATAAATACACACGGTACACACACATTACAACCACGTTATGAATACACATACGGTACACACACATTACAACCACGTTATGAATACACACGGTACACACACATTACAACCACGTTATGAATACACACGGTACACACACATTACAACCACGTTATGAATACACACACATTACAACCACGTTATACACACACATTACAAACATTTTATAGACACATATGGTGCACACGCATTATAAACATTTTATACACGCATGGTACACAGACATTGCAAAAATGTTACACACAGGCATTGCGATTATTGCACTTTATAGCTATGTTGGTTTAATTTGTCCCATGCACTTTTTGTTTAAGAAATATATATACTATAGTATGCTATTATAGTATAAATATTTCATGTTAGGGGACGACAAGAAACATAGCATTTGATCAGTTACCGAACTGAAAACCATAACGAAAACTAAAACCGTGACACACACACCCACACACACACACAGCGTACCAGCAGGGAGTTGGAGCAGGTGGTTTCTACGTATGTTCAGGTCTCTCAGGGTCTCCAGCCGACCCACCTGGGAGGGCAGCACCTGGATCTCATTACAGCTCACATCCTGTTAACATAGACACACCCCCACCCTGTGAACATACACATCTCCTTCCTCATCACATCCTGTTAACATAGACACACCCCCATCCTGTTAACATGCACACTTCCATCCTCATCACAGCCTGTTATCAAAGACACATCTCCTTCCTCATCACATCCTGTTAACAGACACACCTCCATCCTCATCACATCCTATTAACACACATCTCCATCCTCATCACATCCTATTAACACACATCTCCATCCTCATCATATCCTGTTAACATACACACTTCCATCCTCATCACAGCCTGTTATCAAAGACACATCTCCTTCCTCATCACATCCTGTTAACAGACACACCTCCATCCTCATCACATCCTATTAACAAACACATCTACATCCTCATCACATCCTATTAACACACATCTCCATCTTCATCATATCCTGTAAACAGACACATCTCCATCTTCATCAAATCCTGTTAACACACACCTCCATCCTCATCATATCCTGTTAACAGACACACCTCCATCCTCATCACATCCTATTAACAGACACACCTCCATCCTCATCACATCCTATTAACAAACACATCTACATCCTCATCACATCCTATTAACACACATCTCCATCTTCATCATATCCTGTAAACAGACACATCTCCATCTTCATCATATCCTGTTAACAGACACACCTCCATCCTCATCACATCCTATTAACACACATCTCCATCCTCATGACATCTTGTTAACAAAAACACTGGTTAATCCATTACTTTCAGGGGTAGGAGAGAAATGTAGATTTTTTTTGATTTATAGACCATATTGTGTTGAAAGTAATATCATTTATTATAAAAAGAATATTAAAGGCTCCGTAGTTAGTTTTAACCTCCATCCTCATCACATCCTATTAACAGACACACCTCCATTTTCATCACATCCAGACAACATAAACACCTTCATCATCACCACCCAGATCAACATCATGAAGACTGGAGAGGGGACTGCCATTAGAGCGGACGGACCGGAGAGTGGACAGACCGGAGAGTAGACAGACAGGAGAGCAGACAGACCGGAGAGTAGACAGACAGGAGAGCAGACAGACAGGAGAGCAGACAGACAGGAGAGCAGACAGACAGGAGAGCGGACAGACCGGAGAGCGGACAGACCCGAGAGCGGACAGACCAGAGAGCAGACAGACCAGAGAGCAGACAGACCGGAGAGCAGACAGACCAGAGAGCAGACAGACCGGAGAGCAGACAGACCGGAGAGCAGACAGACCGGAGAGCAGACAGACGGGAGAGCAGACAGACGGGAGAGCAGACAGACAGGAGAGCAGACAGACAGGAGTGCAAAGAGACCGGAGACCAGACAGACAGGAGAGCACACAGACAGAAGAGAGGACAGACAGAAGAGAGGACAGACAGGAGAGAGGACAGACAGGAGAGAGGACAGACAGGAGAGAGGATAGACAGGAGAGCAGACAGGAGAGAAAACAGACAGGAGAGAAAACAGACAGGAGAGAGGACAGACAGGAGAGAGGACAGACAGCAGAGCAGACAGACAGGAGAGCAGACAGACAGGAGAGCAGACAGACAGGAGTGCAAAGAGACCGGAGAGCAAAAAGACCGGAGACCAGACAGACAGGAGAGCACACAGACAGGAGAGAGGACAGACAGAAGAGCAGACAGACAGGAGAGCGGACAGACAGGAGAGCGGACAGACAGGAGAGAGGACAGACAGGAGAGAGGACAGACAGGAGAGAGGACAGACAGGAGAGAGGACAGACAGGAGGGCAGACAGACAGGAGAGCAGACAGACAGGAGGGCAGACAGACAGGTACAGACCAGTTCCGTCAGGTGTCTGAGCTGACCCAGCTCTTCCGGGAGGGAAACCAGTTTGTTGTTGCAGGCGATCAGAACCTTGAGAGGCAGACTGCACACCACCGCGGGCAGGACACACAGCTGGTTCCGACTGGAGCAATACATTCATATATTATGACCACAGATTACTACTACCTTTATAGTATATAGTTCTATATTAATGTAAACCACTGCCGGTAGGACATATAGCTGTACATATATAGCTGTAAATCCATTAGGGTACTCCACTGCCAAGAACTTAGCATAAGTTCTTGGCAGTGGATCGATTGGTTGGTCGATATGCACTTGTTCAACCAAATTCTCATTGGTTGGAAAATCCCTGTTGTTCCTAAATGAAAAACACAAATCTTAATCCATTATTTTCAGGGGTAGGAGAGACAAAATGCAGAATAATTTTTTATTTATAGTCCGTAGTGTGTTGAAAATAATATAATTTATCAATAAAAACAATATTAAAGGCTCCGTAGTTAGTTTTAATAATTGTATGGTTTAATAGACTATAAGAATTATAAAACAGGAGGTCAAAACCCTGCCCGTTTTCACCGCTTTGAACTTGCCCAACTAAAGGAAGACTGCTAGTCGTAACTAGATGAACATTAACTCTTCTCCAGACTAATGACAATCTGTCACAGAAGCTGTCGGTGTAACACCATCTCATTAAAAAGGACGCAAAAACGTATGCAGACGTATCATCGAAAAACCTATGGCATGGGTATTGTTGTCTGCTTTGCCCCACCGACTTTCGTGTTAAACGCTCAACAGGCTTGAATGTGAATATATCAGAATCGGCACCCGAGCAAGAATCGCAGCAGCATCGAATCGCGGACACATGCCAATACAATAGAATCCTCTGTCGTGTGTCGTCTATCTACAACGAGACCCTACCCGGCACGGCGCTTACACGATTGAGCTCGGAGCATGAGTGGATCTGAAACCCATTGACTTCCTCCGAACACCACTAACAGGTCGAATTTCAGTCTGTCAAAATGACTTCGGTCGACAACAGCCCGTATATTTATATACTGTAGATGTCTCTATCTATATATAGATACATAAAATATAAATCCCCTGCCCGCCCCCGCCATCCCAACAGACGGTTATACCCAGTGAAACATTGTTTATTATGGCAAACAATCTCAAAAAAAATTACATGAATGTCACACACCCTTTGTTTGTACCTGAAGTTGGAGGTGTGCGTGTGTGTGTACCTGATTTAGGTAGGTGAGGGTGTGTGTGAACTGGATGTTACGGTAGGTAATGGTGTGTGTGAATGTATACCCAAGGTTTAGGTAGGGGAGGGAGTGTGTACCTGATGTTTAGGTAGGTGAGTGCCTGTAGGTTCACCAGGCTGTCTGGTAGGGTGCGCAGGCAGTTGTGATAGAGGTTCAGGCTCTCCAGCGATACGTAGACACACACCTCCGCTGGGACCTCAGCCAAGCGGTTCCGGGACAGATCTGATCTCACACACACACACACACACAAAAATGGGAATGTTTTACTGAGCCTGGCTCCTAGAGGCCCTCATTACCAGAGTACTAGCATGTTTCATTGGCCCCCAAGGGCCCTCATGCCTTTAGTACTAGTATGCTTAACTTGCTCCCAGGGGCCCTCGTGACTAGAGTACTAGTGGTCTAAACTGGCTCTGAGGGGCACTAATAACCAGAGTACTAAAAGATTTAACTGGCACCTCAGGGGCCGTCATGGCCTCATGATCATATTGGAAGGTTATACTGAGCCTCATTCGGCCATTCCTTTTCCCTTCAGGGAGTGTGTGTGTGTGTGTGTGTGTGTTCTCCATTAAACACAACTATATAAAACAATGGAAGCTCTTCCAAGAACATCAAATGGCTTGTGTACATCTTGTTTAAGCACTTGTGATAAACATAGAACTGTATCCTATTACGCTTCTGAATACCACTAGTAAAAAAACAAGCATTGTACTCCTAATTTCCTTACACTCTGTCCATCTTGTTTTTAACTAGGCCATGTAGCACGTAAATACTTTTTTGTAGCAACTGGAGTTCAGCATCTTAAGTGTACTTTTTCATTGTTCTCAGCATTACTTGGCAGTCACTTTGGATAAAGGTGTCAGCCAAATAATTAAATGTAATACATGTGTGTAAAGTGCGTGTGTGTAGCTGTAGGGAATCTGAACTCTTCAGCAGAAAGTACACATCCCCATGGCAATGTCTGCTTCCTGTGGGCTGGTATTATGGGATGCACTGGCAAACAGATGGAGACGTGTGGACATTGCATGTTTCTCTAGGGACAATGGATCCTGCAAACTGAGTGATGTGGAGGTCTGGTGCCTAGATGAGACATTCCACAGTAAATTGCATCAATGAAAGACTGTCTGTCTGTCTGTCTGGTGATCTCTGTCTGAGTTCAGCTGATCCTGGACCAGGCTGTTACCTGCTAGAGAAGGGAGGGAGGGGCCAGTGTTTGTGTTTTCTAATGGCTCCATGCCGCAATCATAACGGGGATATTTAACACTGCTGGTCTATGAATATATACAGCATGCCACTGCCACAGTAGTTCTCTTTTCTCTGATCTGCTAAGGCTACTAGTGGTAACTTCTGGGGATCAGTAGAATACCATAATGACAGGCTACCCGTATTGTTGTTTACTAGACAGCCAACTCCTGCTGCCCCGTGTGATGTCCCGGGCTGCAGGACCGTGCTTCAACTGGCAGGGTAAACTTCTCAGGATAGACAACTTTTTACATTCAACAAGACTCTCAGGACCAAGCTGGTTCTGAATCTTCAAGTGGAGGTCCGCTGGTCTGACGGCTAACCGGATAGCAACACTAGCTCTTTAAGGACCCCACTTCTTCCAGGAGCCCTGAAGGGCTGATCTTTGGACAAGTGGGGGGCTAAGGATTCATAAATATGTCACGTTTAATCAACAGATAAACTTAAATTAGAGTTATTTAAGTCCAAATTTGGTCCTGGTTGCATCCCCCAGAACTCCTCACCAGGCCTCCCGTCAAACCCCGGGACGTACTACTCATGCCCTCCCGCCCCCGACTTCTGGGAGCCAGGGCGGGATTGACCCGGCCCATCCCCGCGGCCGAACCCCGGCTCGGACTCACCGGCCCTGGTGGTGTCTGTGAGGTCGTGGTTGGCGGCGCTCCGGGGGAACTCCTTCAGCTTCCTGCCGCTCAGGTTCAGGGCGCCGGTGGCGGAGGCTTCGTCCAACGCCCGGTCCAGGGACCTGTTCCACGACGACGCCGGAGCCGACCCTCCGTTATTCCCGACCAAAACACTCCCTGGGACGCTAAATCCGGGTACGGTAGACTCCGCAGACCCCAGTAGAACCGAGGCGGCCATTACACACTAGGCTAGTTAGCTGCTAACTGCTAGCACTCCCAAACTGTCCAGGAGAAGTTTGGCGCATGCGCACAACAGGGGGTAGACTTGTGGTTGTGATGATGAAGACAATTAAGACTTAGATTCAGATACATTATTGATACTGGGGAAACTTTTTCGTTACAATTGCACTGCTCATGATAAAGAGTGTATAGGAAATACTTAATAAAATCAATTTAGGGGCAACATATATGAAATATAAAGTATCTAAAGTATAAAAACGACAATTACGTTGTCTCAATAGTTCATTCAATGCACCATGTCTTCAAAGAACAAGGCGTTTATTTCAAAAGCAAACCAAACGAACTATTTCTTCTTAATAAAGCAAGGCAGTTTTTAAACCACACGCAACTACGTTTCCCATCATACACCAGCACCGCATGCGCATATCCTCTGCAGGAGGACCGGTGTATCATGGCGACCTACGTGGACATCCTGAAGAGCGAGTTTCCCCAAATCGACCAAGAAGTGTTCAATTACATCAAAGGTACGAGCCACACGGACCACGGATCCATTATCTATAAGATCCCGTCTGTAAATCGGATTGTATAAATGACTTTAATTCCATTTGTTAGCCCCTTTGAACCACGTGAAGTCGGGACGTTTTTTAACGTGGGTTCCGGCTAAACTGAGACAGCCCCGGCTCGTCAGCCACGGTAGAGAGGGTCCAGAAACACGATATGACTCAATAGTGCGGTAGCTAGCATCTAATTCATGTGAAGACCAAAGCCATATGCGAGTCCTACGCGTTGACACCAGAGATACAAGACAAATCGTAAAGAACGCTCATATTCTAGTGCGGTGACGTAATAGTACCGGAAGTTGAGAGCTAGGGGAAGCCTACCCACCAATCAGGTTGCTCATCCAATTTAACCAACAGTGACTAATTGGTTTGGAAAATGCGTACACACGTGGAAATGCATGTATAAGGGTTCCTACAGGAGAAGATGGTTATTGATCTCCAAACACCAAGACACAGATATCCAACTTCTGTGTGATGCATTTAAGGGTTTGGTGCTTCACAACTGGCGCATCTTCATAAGATCTGCTACTCCCTTATCACCTAGTAGATGTTTGTGATAAGCAGGCAGTGCAAAGCACAGAGTAGTCATACAATAATGATGCACTGAATAGTTTGTTAATAGTGTTATCGGCTGTTTAGATATTCATTTTTTTTGCTCATTGTTTTTTTTTTTGCTCATCAACAAAACATCGATGTAATATAAACGTTAGACATTCTAACATATTGCCTCCATACACCCCTTCCAAAGCAAGAACCCGCCACAGGTATTCCAAACCCATAGATGCTACTAGTACTGCTGTCTGCTGTCAAGTCAAGCAGGGGAAACAGCTAGCTAGCTTAACAACGCATGCTGTTACTGAAGTAGCAGCATGTGTGGGAAGTTATTTGGTGGGAAGTGTCAATGAAGAAAATAAAGGATGTATCCATATAAATATGGACTGACTGTATCATTTATTCTTAGTCGAAATGTGTACGATTAAACCCTCCCAGTAAGTTCGAAAGAGGCTTAAAAAATAGATATATCTGTGCTCCCTCCGCTCTACTGGTTGTGCAACTGGGTGATGTGAACTAGCATAGCTCGGTCAGCTGGGTGGTGTGAGTGGGAGGGGCTTGGAGGGTCAATGGTTTTTTTTAACGAAGAGAGAGGAACGGGCTGGCCAGCTTTTTTTATTATTTTAATTGATCAGTTATAGGATGTGAGTTCATTTATACCATTAACAAAATAATTATCATTTAGCATTGACTACCAATTTGTCCAGGTGATATTAAGCTACGAGTCGGTTTAACTGTGACACATTGCAACTAAGGGGGAAGTAGTAAAACTCTAACTTTAAGTCATATTTTTGTGTTCAGGTGTTTTGGACTGCGGAGGGGCAGACTTTGAGGATGATGACGAGGTCTTCGAGGCTATTGGTGGGGTGTTGCAGGAAGTGTCTGCCGACTGCAAGAATGAAGAGGACATCAGAGACATCTGCCTCCAAATGTTCAACACCCTCACACTGTAAGTTAAACCAGTTCAACACCCTCACACTGTTGGTTGAACCAGTTCAACACAATCACACTGTTGGTTAAACCAGTTCAACACCCTCACACTGTAAATTGAACCAGCTCAACCACCTCACACTGTTAAAACAGCTATTTAAACATAATGTAGAACACCTTTTAATAGATGTTGACGCAGGGTGACTACAGAACCATGCTGATGTGGTGTGACTCCAGAACCCTGTTGATGTGGTGTCACTCCACTACCCAGTTAATGTGGTGACTCCAGAACCCTGTTGATGTGGTGTTACTCCACTACCCAGTTAATGTGGTGTGACTCCAGAACCCTGTTGATGTGGTGTCACTCCACTACCCAGTTAATGTGGTGTGACTCCAGAACCCTGTTGATGTGGTGTTACTCCACTACCCAGTTAATGTGGTGTGACTCCAGAACCCTGTTGATGTGGTGTCACTCCACTACCCAGTTAATGTGGTGTGACTCCAGAACCCTGTTGATGTGGTGTTACTCCACTACCCAGTTAATGTGGTGTGACTCCAGAACCCTGTTGATGTGGTGTCACTCCACTACCCAGTTAATGTGGTGTGACTCCAGAACCCTGTTGATGTGGTGTTACTCCACTACCCAGTTAATGTGGTTTGACTCCAGAACCCTGTTGATGTGGTGTTACTCCACTACCCAGTTAATGTGGTGTGACTCCAGAACCCTGTTGATGTGGTGTCACTCCACTACCCAGTTAATGTGGTGTGACTCCAGAACCCTGTTGATGTGGTGTTACTCCACTACCCAGTTAATGTGGTGTGACTCCAGAACCCTGTTGATGTGGTGTGACTCTGGTTTGCAGGCAGAACGGCCACGGATCTCAGAGGCAGCTTCTGCTAGACGCTCCCGTGCAGCTGTCGCAGATGTCAGCCGAATGTGGTAAGAAAACCCCTGGAGTAACCGTAGCAACCTACCATGTGTCCACGCTTGGCCATTAGTGGGGTAACCATAGCAACCCGTCGTGTCCCCATCGTTTCAGTCCGGCTGTAACCATAGTTACCCCACATGTCTCTACGCTCTGTCAATAGCATAGTAACTGTTTTGTCACACAAAAGTCACCTCATGGAATCATTTGGGATTAGTTATTAAAAAAAATCCTTCCCTCTCCTTCTCCATCCTGTTTCTCCTCCTCAGTGACGACGACAAACGATGTTCAGGGCATCTGGATGTTGAAGAGATCACAGAACACGGTATGTGTCCATGTTATATTATTGTGTGTGTTTTCGATATGTTAATATATGTATCATAATGAAGATCAGAGAGTTGTAAAAAGAGATCAGAAGAGAAAAAGATTCATGAAAGTAAAAAAAAAACACCTTTTCGACCTGCTACATCCCCACGTTTCTCCACCATTGAGAAGTACTCCTTTTCACAAACCACTCAGGGAAGAGAGGCCCTAATTGGTCAGAAATTAGCCAGTGATTTGGGGTTTATTATATTGTATTTATTTGTTTACCCTTTGATGTGTTTTCTTTGCGCTATATTGTGTGATTAAAATTACGTGTTTTATGAAGGTGTGTGTAATATGGATGTGTGTTGCATGAATGTGCTCCAGACAGTGGATGCCAAGAAGCTAGAGAAGGCTGAAGCAAAGCTGAAAGCGAAACACGTCAGACGTAACGACAAGGATGGACAGAAGACGACCACACCCCTGTACGTACCCCGAATTGTATAACCTAGATCTATCTCTGTTAGACCTAGATTTATATCACCTAGATCTATGTCTGATCACCTAGATTTATATCGCCTAGATCCGTTTCCTCAAGATTTATTTCACCGTGAGCTATATCTATGTCTGTTTCAGCGAGACCTATGTGGGTATACCGGACCATGTATATACATAATGTTTGCCATGTGACATCACTATACCTGACGCATGTATTAACATAATGTATGTCTTTTGACTGCACCCCCAGAGTGCTGGAGGAGGCCTCAGCTAGCCAGGCCAGCAATAAAAAGGACACCCGGATCGACCTATCAGGACGTAACCGCAGCTATGACATACGCATTGAGAACTTTGACGTTTCCTTTGGGGAAAGGTGAGACCTCTTCACCTTTAACAACACACCACCTGCTTGAACTTTTACTAAACCTCTCATTCTGTAACTACACACACCACTCTTTTACTACACACTCCTTTAATATAAACCTCACTCTTAACCTCCTCACAGCTCAATTTTACCACACACCTCACTTTTTAACGACACACACTGCACTCTTTAACTACACCATCTCACTTAACTATACACCACACTCCTTACCTACACACACCTGACTCTTTAACTACACACACCGTACTCTGTAACTACCCCACCTCACTCTGTAACGAAACGGACCTCACTCTAACAAAACACACCTCAGTCTTTAACTAAACGCAGGGTGTTGGGGTGTACATAAGAAGTTGCGCATCACGTGTCAAAGTGTGTGTGTGTGTAATAATAAGTTGTGTCTCCGCAGGTCTCTGCTCCAGGGGGCGGAGGTGATGCTGGCGGCGGGCCGCCGTTACGGCCTGATCGGTCGGAACGGCCTGGGGAAGACCACCCTGCTGAAGATGCTGGCCAGTCGCAGCCTGCGCGTCCCCGCCCACATCAGCATCCTGCACGTGGAGCAGGAGGTGGACGGCGACGACACGGTGGCGCTGCAGAGCGTCCTGGAGAGCGACACGCTGCGGGAGGGGCTGCTGCTGCAGGAGCGGCAGCTCAACGCACGCATCGCCGCGGGAACGTAAGGGCCCGGTTGCTAAGCGACGTGCGGGAACGTGAGGGCTGGTTG
Source organism: Pollachius pollachius (assembly GCF_949987615.1). NCBI lineage: Eukaryota > Metazoa > Chordata > Actinopteri > Gadiformes > Gadidae > Pollachius > Pollachius pollachius. The sequence continues at coordinate 8,044,441 of NC_136936.1, read as the reverse complement.
CTAAGGGATCCGCGGGAACATGATTCCTGGTTACTTCAGGATGTGCGGTTGTGTTACTATGGGATGTTACTTGTGGGATATGTGGTTGTTACTGTGGTATGTGTGGTTGGTTACAATGGGATGGGATTTTCTTATTATGGGATGTGTGATGGTTTTTATCAGATGTGTGGTGGTATCTATGGGAGTTGGTTCTTATTATGGGATGTGTGTGCAGGGCTGATGGAGCAGCGAGTGTCCGTCTGTCGGAGATCTACGCCCAGCTGGAGGAGATGGAGGCAGACAAAGCACCCGCAAAGTACTGATCTTTGATATGCTACCGTACTCTACAGTAACGATGTAGTATTATTCTTCAATAACACAACTTGTCTCTCCACTTAGAGCGTCTGTCATCCTGGCTGGTCTCGGCTTCTCTGCTCAAATGCAAGCGCAAACTACCAGGTAAGTCCCGCCCTCTACTTCTGAGTAAGTCCCGCCCTCTACTTCTGAGTAAGTCCCGCCCCCAACTATTGAGGAGATGTGTGTGTGTGTGTGTGTTCCATGCTAACTGTGTTTCCCTGCAGGGAGTTCTCCGGAGGCTGGAGGATGAGGCTAGCGCTGGCCAGAGCTTTGTTTGCAAAGTAAGTCTCCTCTCATCATTCTTAACCCATCCTCCCACAGACCTAGCAGTACAAGGAGGCTTGTCCCAGATACATCATCACTAGGGCTGAACGATTTGGCGAAATAATCCAATAGCGATTATTTTGACCAATTTGCGATTTAGCATGCGATTTTCTTTTTAAAGTTCTTTCTGTCCTGTATTATTCACTAAACAATAAAACAAATCATTCTATATTATGACCAACACAACGTTGGAAGCAGTCAACATATTAACTGCTCTTTCCTTCAGGCCAGGCCTATGTGTTAAGATTTATTGATACATGAATTGATATTATATCTAGGGCTGGGTAACGATTAAAAGATTTAACCGCATAGTATTGGTGAGTTAACTTGCGATTAATCACACTTTTAGAATTATATCAAATGGAATGACGCATTATCTTCATACCAAATGTACTTAATAAGCAAAAACTCGACCAAGTGATCTTGAGGGAGTTTTATTGACCCACTCAGTGTGGGTTGAATATGAAACTGACGGAACACCACAGATTTGGGAATTGTAAACAGGCCGTTAATTAGTACAATTGTAAACCAAAAGTTACTACAAGTGTAACTAAATTCAAATAAGTAGCGCCACAGATTTGGGAATTGTAAACAGGCAGTCACTTACTGCAAGTGTAATTGAATGTAAAGTAAGTGGAACTAAAAACAAAAATGATTTCTTATAGGGTTTCTGTCAATTTTTATTAATCGCGTTAAAATAAGATTATGTTAACACCTTATTAACATTTTAACTTACCTAGCCCTAATTATTACATCTTTACTTAACTATTGAATCTGAAAATAAATATAAATACAAATCTGATCTCCAGTCAGTAAAAATACTTTTTTTTTTAATCAAAGCCGTTGCGATTTGCAAATCGCGTTCTATTTCATTACGATGTTGCTTTTTACATGTCTGTTTCTGTCTTAGCCCATGCTAATGCTAATGCTTCCACATGTCTGTTTCTTTCATACCCCGTGCTAATGCTACTTCATGTCTGTGTCAGGCCGGACCTCCTCTTACTCGATGGTAAGTTTAACCCCTTGGTCATCCCTTTATGTATTTTATACCTCAGATATATGTATATGAACAGCATGTTTGCGTATGTGGTGTAGTGACAGACATGTTGTATTTCAGAGCCCACCAACATGTTGGATGTACGAGCCATACTGTGGTTGGAAAACTACCTCCAGGTAACATACCGTGTGGTATTTTGTCTAACTCCTGGTATGAATGTTATGGTCCACTGTATAACTCCTGGTACGAGTGTTGTGGTCTACTGTATAACTCCTGGTATGAATGTTGTGGTCTACTGTATAACTCCTGGTATGAATGTTGTGGTCTACTGTATGAATGTTGTGGTCTACTGTATAACTCCTGGTATGAATGTTGTGGTCTACTGTATAACTCCTGGTATGAATGTTGTGGTCTACTGTATGAATGTTGTGGTCTACTGTATGAATGTTGTGGTCCACTGTATAACTCCTGGTATGAATGTTGTGGTCTACTGTATGAAAGTTGTGGTCTACTGTATAACTACTGGTATACATGTCTAGTATCTAACTCCTGTTGTGATTGTATAACGGCTGGTCGGAACTGAAGTTGTCCAACTCCTGGTATGATTCTATAACTGCTGGTATGAATCTGTATGTAACTGCTGGTGTGACTGTTCCTAACTGCTGGTGTGACTGTTCCTAACTGCTGGTGTGACTGTTCCTAAATGCTGGTGTGACTGTTCCTAACTGCTGGTGTGACTGTTCCTAACTGCTGGTGTGAATGTGTAACTGCTGGTGTGATTCTGTAACTGCTGGTGTGAATGAATTTGTAACTCCTGGTGTTAATGTGTAACTGCTGGTGTGAACAAGGGAGGGAAATTAACACCCGCCACACGCCATTTGCGGGTGGATTTGTATGGTGGCGGGTGAATTGTGTCACTTCACCCGCCACTGTGTCGGCTAATACTTTCCAGTCAGGTCTGTTCAAATTTGCATATTTAATACATTCCGTCATACGGCGCTGTACAGTTCCACAACCATTACTGTCAACATCCTGCCCCCTTCTTCTTCTACGCCTCTTTTGCTGAACTGCGACTGTCAACATCCGGGATAATATAACGGTAACCATAGAGATAATATGCCGGTATCAACATTCTGTATATTTTTAATAAGAGATGGCGAACATCGGACAGTGGGCAACACCGTGACCGGCTGGTGTTTAACGGGACAAACCAGACAACGTTCTGTGCTCTGTCGTAAACATGCTTCGGATGGCCGAAGGTCCAATAGTTTTGTGAGTGGGACACAAAACTTAAAATTGGAAGCCGTGAAGGACCACGAGTCCTCAAAAAGTCACCTTCACGTTTTGAAAATTGCCAAGGGGAAATCAGCGCCCGAAACCACGACAGTGATGGGGACGCTCGTTAGCCTCAAAACAGCCCAGCTTGATAGAAGGGTTAGTATTAGCTGTTAGCTGTACTATTTCGAAATGCACACGCAATTTCTAAAAAGGGAAGGCCATTTCAAGACTTTGAATGGCCCTGCACGTAAGTTAATTTTTATAATTTTCTATTAGGCCTAATGCAATAGTTTGTTGCTGTCGAAAAACTAGACAGCAACAACATGTTCGGTAACCTTAGAGCTCTGCTCACTTGTTTGGCAAACAGCTACTTTCTGTCAGTCTGGTCAAAACAGATGTCAAGTGTGTGTGCTAAGACGTAGGGCTGTCCCGAATACCATTTTACAGACCTAGAATACTCGTTGGATATTCCGAGCGAGTATTCCAATACTCGTTCAAAAACAACATTAATAATTGAACAGTAAAAAAGTCGGGGTTCCTTACTTTGCTGTTGTTCCGTTCCAAATCAACTGTCAACTGTGCCATCGTAGCCCTTACAGGAGCTTATCAATTCATCCCGTAACGTGCATATAAATCCATACAAAGATCCAATGTTAAGTCGTTTATGGCCATATTAAATCCATCATTGACCGGGTATTCCTTTGACAAAAGCCAGTCTGTGAATGCGCAATTGCAGGGCTGCATAGCGAACGTACACAAACAGATACGCTAACGAGTTCCTATATATATATATATATATATATATATATATATATATATATATATATATATATATATATATATATATATAGTTTAATGTATTCTGACATTTTTCAATGTGTCTTGCACATATTAAGTCATTGTTTCTTGTTCTTGTTTCTTCATGGCCTGTTTTCAAATGTTTAATTTCGAATGCATAGGCAGAGTATGAGTCTTCCTATACCGAAAGGCCAGTGCACTGAAAAAACAAATGTTCCTATTGACTTATGATGGTGTAGCCATGTTGTTTTATTGTTAATATGTCAATTTGTTTTTGTATAGATGAATTATCCCCAAACTTGTCATCGTAACACCTTTGAAATAAACATGACTTAACATGGCAGATACCTGTGTATTGTTTATCATATGCGGTAAGAGTGTAACATTTTCAACTCAGTTCCTTGGTAGCACCTACTTACAGTAAAAATCACTTCTGATGGAAAAAATGATGTGTATGAAAAACACTTTTCTTATCTATTGTTACTATTATATTGTTTAAAATGTCCGCATATATTAAAAAAGATATATAACGTATAAAATGTGGCTGGTAAAAAAGATGAGTGATTTTTAAATCTACCTGCCACAGTGGCTGGTGGGCAAAAAAGTTAATTTCCATCTCTGGTGTGAACGTGTAACTGCTGGTGTGAAGTTGTCCATCTCCTGGTATGAATGTTTCTAACTCCTGGTGTGAACGTGTAACTGCTGGTGTGAACCTGTCTCAGTACAACATCTGATTTGTGCTCCTCAGACGTGGCAGTCCACCATCTTGGTGGTGTCCCACGACCGTAACTTCCTCAACGCCGTGGTAACGGACATCATCCACCTGCACACCCAGAGGCTGGACAGTTACCGGGGCGACTACGAGAACTTTGTCAAGACCAAAGAAGACAGACTTAAAAACCAGCAGAGGGAATATGATGCTCAGTTTCAATACAGAGAGCATATCCAGGTATAACACTATCCCTACCCCTCTAGGGTTACTTTCGTTACAATACGGACAACATATCCAGCTGTTACACCATCTCTACCTCTCCTAGTATATACCTCTAACTAGTGTATATTTACAATGCAGACGAAATATCAAGGTATGACACATCGCCAACTTCTCTAGTGTTTCTATAGTTACAATACAGACGACATATCCAGGTATTATACATCCCCTACTTCTCTAGTGTATCTATAGTTACAATACAGACGGCATGTCCAGGTACTACTTCAATTTCTACCTAAAACAAACACTTCAACAAGCTGAAAAGTTTTTCAGAGCTGCGATGGGCTGCATGATCATTTGTGTGTAATGTGTTGTTTTTCAGTGGTAAGTAGCGTTGTGTTTTTGTAACTTTGTGAAATGTGTTTTTTCAGGTGTTCATCGATAGATTCCGATATAATGCCAACAGAGCTGCTCAGGTGCAGAGCAAACTTAAATTGCTGGAGAAACTGTAAGTACAAAATACCCACAACCGAACTACACACACCAGAGCTACACACCTGAATTACACGACCGACCCACGCACCTGGAGTAGACACACCTGATTTACACACATCTGAATAAAACATGAACTACACACACCTCAACTACACTACCTGAACTACACACGCCTGAACTGCACACACCTCTGAATTACACAACTGACCCACACAAACTTGAACTACACACACTTGTTTTGCACACTTTAACTACACACAGATGAACTACAGGACTGAATTACACGCACCTCAACTACGCACACCTGAATTACAAAACTGACCCAAAAACATCTGAACTACACAAACCGGAACTATGCATACACACACGCATCTACTCTCACACCTGAACTACAAACACCTTAACAACAAAAACCTTAACTTAACACACCTTACCTACAAACCTTACCTGCACCCCATCCCAAGCCTGGGTGCTAGCCGGCTCTCCTGTTCTGTCAGAATGAAAGTGTGTTTTCTCTGTTTGTGTATTCAGACCGCCGCTGAAGCCTCTAGAGAAGGAGACCGAGGTGTCATTAAGGTAATTGGCCTCGTCACAACTGCATTATACCTAGCTTCTCTAGTCGTGTGTACCTGTAGGTGTATCTGCTCGGGGAGAGGTATCTGTGTATTACAACTCTGTTCCGTGTCTGCAGGTTTCCTGATAACTTTGAGAAGTTGTCTCCTCCCATCCTCCAACTGGACGAGGTGGAGTTCTACTACACACCGGAGCGCCGCCTCTTCACTGGACTCAATGTGTCTGCTGACCTGGAGTCCAGGATCTGCATCGTACGTCCTCCTCCTTCTCTTCCTCATGCGTTCGAGAACCTGGACACTTGTTCCATCTTGGTCTAGTGGTCTCTAGAGTACTAGGGGTTTAGGGTCCCGGTGGCCTTGGTCTAATTCTATGTGTCCTGTCAGGTGGGGGAGAACGGAGCAGGGAAGTCTACCATGTTGAAGCTCCTGATGGGGGAGCTGACGCCTGTCAACGGAGTGAGACAAGCCCATCGGTAACACTAACAGACACATACACACTCACACACTTATTTACTCACTTAATTACTTACTTACTTACTTACTTACTCGCTCTCTCTCTCTAACAGGAACCTGAAGATCGGATATTTCAGCCAGCATCACGTTGACCAACTGGACCTCAACGTCTGCTCAGTGGAACTTCTGCTCAACAAGTTCCCAGGTACACCAACCCACCGTCTCCCTGACAACCGTCTCCCTGACGACCGTCCCCCTGAGTCTCTCGTTGACTGCTGACTGTGTTCCGTTGGCAGGACGTAATGAGGAGGAGTACCGGCACCAGCTTGGGGGTTACGGCATCACAGGGGAGCTGGCCACCAGGCCAGTGGCCAGCCTGTCTGGAGGACAGAAGAGCCGAGTGGCCTTCGCCCAGATGACCATGCCCTGGTGAGCACATCAACCTGTCCTTTACCGCCACTCTAACCAGCCAGACATCCCTTAACCTGCCCTTAACCTGCCTTTTACCTATGCTCCAACAGCCTTAGAGGTCCCGTGACATACCACCAGGTGGGAGTGCGATTAGCCGTTACAAGCCGTTTTGAAAATCGGCCCCTTATGACATCACACGTGGGCGTGTCCACCTAGATGTGCTGTGCTGGATAGATCGGTCTACCTGCCTACCCAGTCGACTGTAGCAAACGTTGCTAATCTGTTCGTCAAATATCTAGGTGGACGCGCCCACTTATGATGTCATAAGGGGCACATTTTGAAAACGGCTTGTAACGGCTAATCACACTCACACCTAGTGGCATGTCATGGGACCTTGAACCAAACAAACTAAACTTCACCTTAGACCTGTCCTAAACCTAGCCTCTTACTAGCCTTTAACCTTTACTATTTAATTACCCCAATTTTCCTACGTTAGCCAGAAAGACTTTCACCATCCTCTCTCAATCAGGAGGCTATATTTTATATGTGAACATATGTGTTTGTGTTCCAGTCCTAACTTCTACATCCTTGATGAGCCCACTAACCATCTGGACATGGAGACCATCGAGGCGCTGGCCAAGGCCCTCAGCAAATTCAAGGTGAGGAGCTAGCAGCTAGTGGAGCTAATACCAGGGGCTAGCAGCTAGTGGAGCTAATACCAGGGGCTAGCAGCTAGTGGAGCTAATACCAGGGGCTAGCAGCTAGTGGAGCTAATACCAGGGGCTAGCAGCTAGTGGAGCTTATACCAGGAGTTTACACCTTGTGGAGCTAATACCAGGGGCTAGCAGCTAGTGGAGCTAATACCAGGAGCTAGCAGCTAGTGGAGCTAATACCAGGGGCTAGCAGCTAGTGGAGCTAATACCAGGAGTTTACACCTAGTGGAACTAATGCTAGGAGCTAGCAGCTAGTGGAGCTAATACCAGGGGCTAGCAGCTAGTGGAGCTAATACCAGGAGCTAGCAGCTAGTGGAGCTAATACCAGGGGCTAGCAGCTAGTGGAGCTAATACCAGGAGCTAGCAGCTAGTGGAGCTAATACCAGGGGCTAGCAGCTAGTGGAGCTAATACCAGGAGCTAGCAGCTAGTGGAGCTAATACCAGGGGCTAGCAGCTAGTGGGGTTAGTGTTGCTTACCCTAGCTAGTGTTACTAGTAGCAAGCGTTACTTGGATTATTGCAATACCCGCTCTGTCCCGCCAGAGAGGAGTGGTGCTGGTGGCTAAAAGTGTCGGTGGACAGTGTTTCTAGTAGTGGCGTTAGCGGCTACTGTTGCTAGCGGTAGCGTCAGCGGCTAGTTGTGCTAGCATTGCTGACCCCTCTGTCTCCCCAGGGAGGGGTGGTGCTGGTCTCTCACGACGAGCGACTGATCCGCCTGGTGTGTAAGGAGCTCTGGGTGTGCGAGAAGGGAGCCGTGCGGCGGATCGAAGGCGGCTTCGACGAGTACCGCGACATCCTGCAGGAGCAGTTCCAGAAGGAGGGCTACCTGTGATCCTGCCCACCGCTCTCTGCTCAATGCCAAGGACTGATACACGCAAATGCCAATCACATTTAAGTTCCAGTGACTCCGCCCTCCCCACCAGCTCACTTGTCGGTTGGCGGTTCAGAGGGAGCCGGTCCAAACCGGTTCTGCTGCCTTCTTGTTTAACTGTCAGCGGGCGTGGTCAGACTGTGATTGGCCGATCTGACAGACTCTGTTCCTCCAACATTTAAAGCAAGACGTGAGAAAGACATATGGACATTATTAGAGAAATAATTTGTTTGTTTATGTCCCATAATAAGTTAAGCTGTTATAAAAAACCTGCTAATAAACACCATCACCTCCTACCTTTTGTGTTTTATTTAAAACTGGATGGACAGGTGAATTCAAAAGGACCCTTGAAAAAGTTAAATTACATTCTGGCGCTGTTCATCAGGACCATCAATGGGAAATAAGATTCTTGCACTGTTTTCCTCAGGACCTTTATTGTGAAATAACAATGTTTGTGTGTTCAAGTCAATAGATTCAAGAGATGAACATCTGTATCTCTTGATAAGGTTTATTTAGCCCAATATCACATTAAAGCCCAAGAAGTAAATGTACAAGATGGCAGTTATGAAATGATGGCAGTTAAAAATGGGTTTAGCTGAAGTCATGAGATTATGATATAACAGCGTTTCCGCGGGGTATTAAAAGGTAGTAAATGAAATTAGGCCAAATGAAGGCCATTAAAAAGTATTAAAAAGTAATAAACGTCATCTGACGAGGTATTAAATTTCCAACAAGGCCTATGAGTTTTTCAATTGGTGTAATTTACGTGCAGGCCTATCTCGTAAAATCACTAAAACTTGCGTGGATTTATTTTATGTTGCGAGTAGGACCTGAGCGATAACAATGTTGTCACGTGGTGCGTGCGCTGAAACAAACTGGATATACCCGGCTGGCTTAGTTATACCCACTTCGCGAGTTCGCTTCTGTTAGTTCAAAGTCATTTGAAAGACAATAATGGGGAAATGCATATTTTTGGACCTTTGGCTGGAGGAATCGATCTTTAAAGAATGATCGCAAAAAGAACATTTGTTTGACCGGTTGCCATGGTTATCTCCGTGTGGTTGATTTGCAGTTGCGGTGTTAATTAGCGATGTTGTCAGTTTACTGTTACATTAAACTGTAATCAGAAAACGCAGTTATATGCTATAGACCCTATAGTATCTGTGGTATAAAGGCTGGGACGAATTTCGAATTATAAATATGTACAATCCATAACGTTAGCTCTCTGGCTGATAGCTCAGCTGACTTAAATACCTCCCGTTGCCGAGTCGTAGCTAAGGTCCGTCTTATTTATGTGTAAAACTATATTTGGATTGTAAAACGCAGGAAAATATAAATTAATGATCTTAATTCCTTTTCTTTGGCAAGTGGCCATGGTTTAACTGGGATAATGCCCTTCGAGGTGTCAAAAACATGTTTGATCGATCGTGATTAAACTAGACTACTTTTTGAGGGAGATTAACTCAAACAAAGTATACATTTAATAAGCATGCAATACGAATAAGGAAAAGCATAATTAGTAAAGTACTTGAATTGTTTTTTTATGTTGGCAAGCAAGAAGTAAAATAAATGGGATAATCGGCCTTATTAAAACGGTTTGTGCAACCAACCGCACAACAAGACATGATTGCGGCTCTTGTCGCTCTCGTCTCTTTCTGCATATGACATGCTCGTAGAGCGGAGAGTGACGTAGACTGATAATCCCTCTATAGAAAGTACACTGGTGTGAATTTGCGCTACGGTATGGATTTTGACGTTACCGCGGGACCGGTTGACAGCCGCGTATACATTTATCCGATTATAAGTGGAAGAACAGCTCAATCAGAATAAAAAATGATCATATATACGGCTTAATCGGAATACAATTCTCTGATCGGAATATAATTCCATGCGGAATAGAAGAGGTGGTGTAGTCCGCTATAATCGACATGTATACACTTATTCCGAGTACTTTTTAATTTGGAGAGATGGCATCAACAGCTGCTGTATTTCGCAATTGGTCAGTCGGTACTTTTATGCATACCGAACTTGACCACTGTCAAGGAAAGTGGATTTTTTGCCTGATTCACGTCTTTCTTCTCACTCCGTAAGTAGTCCGGTAATTTATCAACCCCAGCGCGTCCGGTTTCTAAGCGATGCCAACGTCTTTGGCTGTTTTGGCAAGGAGCCGTGTAATAATGTATAGAACGTCGCCGGTCATTATCGAAAATAATACCCTTCAGGGCGAAGCAAGACACCTCCGCTTCGCATCGCGGTCCGGTTCGCCCTGTCTGGGCTTATTTACCCGATAATGACCGGCGTTCTGTACTATAACATTATCCCTTACATATATCATATAAGTCCAGACCAACATAACGGTTGTGCGTGAGACATACGAACGTAAGCTTTCCACTTTTGTAAGTGCCATATGCCTATATACAGTACATTTGGATTGCATGATAGGAATAGATCTATTCCGATTAGAAATCTAATCGAATCAGAAGTGTCCATGTAAACGCGTCTAGTGTTGTGTGTAACGCGGTACTATTTCATGTAAAACCTTAACACTGTAATAACAATATAAGCGAGGTGATAATAACTTAACTTCAACACTGGACACCAAAACTCTCTCTGACACTCTGTCTATGTCTACTTAGCATATTGATTAAAAACTATGGACCAAGTCCCGTTGGGACATCTTGATTAATCCAACTCCTATGGTCTCTCTGTTGAAGTCGTGCTGGTATTAAAAAATATGGTGAAGGTATTAAAAATGGTATTAAAAGATAGTAAATTCAACTTAAGAACTTCTGTATAAACCCTGTATAAGTCGGTCTAAAACCCTTAGTTTAGGGTTAGGGTGATTTGACTTCATTTTACTTTAGCGGGTACAAAGCAAATGCTGATTCCAAACCAATATTGAATTGTTGACCAATAGCTGGCATCTGTGAATTGGGAGCATGTGGTAAATGTTGGACTACTTCAGCCGAGCATCCTGCACACGCTGCAGGGATAGCAACCCAATGCAGAGCCTCGCCTTGGTCCTAGACCAGCATTTTGCACCCCAGTTTCTATTTCGCTTTAATTCCTTTCGGACCTCAAAACACACGGCCCAGCCTCTATATCTCTGGCCTCTCTGCAGGGCCCGGTGGCCTGTGCTTGTCCGGTTGGGGGAGCAGAAGCTCCTTGAACCTCTGCAGCTTGGTCAGCGTCTCCTCCCAGAACTCAGGGTCGAAGGGCACAGGCACCAGGGCCGTCTCCTTAAGGGTGAAAACCACCAGGTCTGCCTGTTTCATCCCTGTGACGGCCAGCTGGCACTGGATCTGGCTGTAGTAGTTGTGGTTCTTTTTCAACCGATACACTGGCCGCTAGGAACACAAACACACATTAATATTATATAAATACACACTACCCATCGCGCACGAATACGCACGACTCTATACACAAAAACACAAACTACTCCAGTCCTTACCCACAAGTATACACTACTCATTACCCACAAATACTAATTCATTCATTAAACCAGGTCAGGTAAATCCTCCCCCCCTCTCTAAACTTACCTGGTTAGGTAACTCTTGGATCTGCAGGCAGAAGTCTTTGTCCTCCTTACAAGCCTCCTCAACCTTGCGGTCTTTGTGTTTGAACGGGCATTTCACTTCCAGGCACAGCATCCGTTGTCCCGACAGCTTGTCGATCACAATGCCATCAGGGCTGGCCGCCAACCAGGGCCGCTTTGGGTCGATAAACAGACCCGAGTCTTGAACGACCACTTCTCGCCCAAGAAGCTTGCTCTTAAGCACCTGAATGTTTCCATGGAAATACGGTTTACAACCAAAGTTCTATATGTCTTAATGTGGCCAATGTTGGTTTCATCCACTGCAATACTGTTTGTATTGAAACACAACATACATCGGTTTGTGGAGCGAGGTCCGTGTTACCTGGTATTCTTTCACTGCCCGGGCCTCCATGTCCACACCCCACCTCATCGCTCTGGTCTGGACCCCCGACCCCTGTCCTGGGTATTAGAAATACAGCTTTATACAAAACCACACGATACTGGTCACATAGCAACCAGGTAAGGGGTGTGGTCTACCTGTGGTGTCAGACAGGTAGGAGGTGTGGTCTACCTGTGATGTCAGACAGTTAGGAGGTGTTGTCTACCTGTGGTGTCAGACAGGTAGGAGGTGTGGTCTACCTGTGGTGTCAGACAGGTAGGAGGTGTGGTCTACCTGTGGTGTCAGACAGGTAGGAGGTGTGGTCTACCTGTGGTGTCAGACAGGTAGGAGGTGAGGTCTACCTGTGATGTCAGACAGGTAGGAGGTGTGGTCTACCTGTGGTGTCAGACAGGTAGGAGGTGAGGTCTACCTGTGATGTCAGACAGGTAGGAGGTTTGGTCTACCTGTGATGTTAGCTACGTAGGAGCCAGGGGGTGTGCTGCTTGTCCCGTTAACGAAGCGGCTGTGTGCGATTCGGTGGACATTGGAGGCGGTGATGCGGTTCTTCCGCCAGTCGAACCAGGCCGGGTTCTCCCTCTGACCCCGAGTCAGCACCTCCACCTCCTCCACAACGCTGGGCGTCAGCTCCCCGCCCTCCAGGACGACCTTCCCTGGACTTGGGCCAGAGCTCAGAGTTTTCAGAGAGTTCTGTCCATTGTTACCGCCAGCTGGATTGCGTCCCATTTTGCATCCTGAGCCATAGTTTAAGAAAGGCTGTTCTAGAACTTCTGATCTGCCTCCCAGGACTAAGTCTGGTTTCTGGTCTAACCTCTTGTTTGACCTCTGGTCTAACCTCTTGTCTGGCCTCTGGTCTGGTTTCTGGTCCGGCCTCTGGTACGGTGTATGGTCTGGGCACAGGTCTGGACTCTGTTCTGGTTTCTGGTCTGTTTTCCGGGCTGGGAATGTCTTCTGGGCTGGGCTTGGCCCTCTTCCCTGGTGGCTCGTTTGTTTGATGGAGGGATGATATCTGACGACTGGTAGGATAATGTTACTGGTCCCACGGTCTGGCCTCTGGTGTGGTTTCTGGTCTGGTTTCTGGTGTGGTTTCTGGTCTGGTTTCTGGTCTGGTTTCTGGTCTGGTTTCTGGTCCGGTTTCTTTTCTGGTTTCTGGGCTGGGAGTGTCTTCTGGGCTGGGCTTGGCCCTCTTCCCTGGTGGCTGGTTTGTGTGATGGAGGGATGATATCTGACGACTGGTAGGATAATGTTACTGGTCCCTCCTCTTCCATCGGATCTCTTAGAATCTGCTGGCTTCTTCTTCCGATTCCAGAAGAACATCATGGAGATGATACAAGGAGAGGACAGAAAAAGATACAGATGAGTCATATTGATCCCTTCTTATTCCAACCATTTTGTTTTCTAGCCAAAGATAGAGACCATAGCATTATTAAGCTTTTATTATAATATTAGATTTGCTGCTCCATCGTTTGGTCGAGTCTGGTACAAAAACCTTGATTGATAAAATATTAATAGCCAGTGAACCCACATGTCTTTGTTTATAACGTGGTAATTTGTCTAATATAATCATCAACATAGTTATCTATGCCATTTTATCATTGTTACTGAAATAAGTCCCCAATTGAGAGAAAATCTGATAAAATCCTATATTTTTGCCATTCTCCCCAAAACATTTCGTGGACGTTCCACTCTGATAGTGTTCTTTTCGTGCCGTCTCAGGGCCTATTAAAGGCGGACAAGGGTTCCCCGTGGGGGCTGTTCTGTGGACACGCTTTTCGAACATCTCTACTATAGTATATCACTACGATGTATGGAGCATGTCATATAGAATACATTTACATTTACATTTAGGGCATTTAGCAGACGCTTTTATCCAAAGCGACTTACAATAAGTGCATTTGTTACAATAAGTACATTTGTCATAAGAAGTGAAACAATATATCGCTGTCTGTACAGTAAAGATGTTCATAGAACCAAGTCCAAGTATTACAATCGCTAGGCTAACCCATTCCCCGTGTAAAGCAAAGATAGCAGCTACTGTAGATGCTACACAATTAAGTACCTAATAGAACCAAATAGAACATAACTTATTATAATTTGTGCTCTGTCCTAAGTTATATATAGTAGGGGACTGCAAAGTGTTGTCTGCCTTTCCGCACCAAATGAAGTAGGCCTACTGGACACAGACTGCTATCATGATTGGACGAAAAATCGTTCTCAGGAACTGGAAGAAACCACGAGAATTACCTGTTCAGGAATGGGTGACTTAATTAGGAAAAGTGGCTGCATATGAAAGGATATCATATAGGACGCAGCACAGGACAGAATAATATCTCCAGAAGTGGGTCATTTACGTTGAATCTATACACGGGTCAGCGTAAGGATGTAAATATTGTCACTATGCTCCTCCCTCCCGTCTTCACCTGTCTCTGGTTCACGAGTTTACATCGCTTGATGTTGATGATGATTCTTGATATCGAATCCGTAAGGATCAATCTAAACTCATATTATCTAATAAAGTCGAATAAAGTTATCTACCTGTTGTTTCGGTGGTTCCATGTGGAGGGTTTGGTTCAACACAGAAGTGGTAACGAAGCTCAACTAATATAGAGACTCATCACCTTATCAGTCACAAGTAGGCCTATACTGTCGCCCAGACTTATCGGCAAACTACATTCGCGTTTGTGGACTAATGATTATTTTATCGGACGATAGAGGCTGATTTAACGTTAGCAGTTCAGATGTAAATACATTCTTAGTGATTCCTATTAAACTAATCAGACTTATTCTCGATCCGATTTACAGAATTATACAGTTATCGGAAGGTTATTCATCTGCTTAATAGCAGATGGTTTTATATTATACCATTGAAATATAAAAATATATATTTGCTATAATAATCATTTTAACCAACTCAACATATTTAATAATACAATATGTACACGAGGACATATCCAGGTATTACAAATCCCCTACTTCTCTGGTGTATCTATAGTTACAATACAGACGGCATATCCAGGTAATATTCAATCTCTACCTAAAACAAACAATTCAACATGCTGAATAGGTCTTCAGATCTGCGACGGTCTGCATGATCATTTGTGTGTAATGTGTCGTGTTTCAATGGCAAGCTGTGTTTGTGTAATTATTGTGAAATGTGTTTTTTCAGGTGTTCATCGATAGATTCGGCTAATGCCAAGAGAGCTGTTCAGGTGCAGAGCAAACTTAAATTGCTGGTGAAATAGTAAGTACAAAATATCCACAACTGAACTACACACACCAGAGCTACACACCTGACTTACACAACTGACCCACACACACCTGAAGTACACGCACCTGATTTAAACACCTGAACTAAAAAGAGGGAGCCGGTCGAAATCGGTTCTGCTGCCTTCTTATTTAATTGTCAGTGGGCGTGGTCAGATCGTGATTGGCGATCTGATGGACTCTGTTCCTCCAACATTTAAGCAAGACGTGAAAAAGACATATGGACATTATAGAGAAATAATTTGCATGTTTATGTCCCATAATAAGTTAAGCTGTTATAAAAAACCTGCTAATAAAGACCATCACCTCCTACCTTTTGTGTTTTATTTAAAACTGGATGGACAGCTGATTTCATCAGGACCCTTAATGTGAAATAACATTCTGGCACTGTTCTTTAGGACCATCAATGGGAAATAAGAATCTTGACTGTTTTCCTCAGGACCTTTATTGTGCAATAACAAAATGTTGGTGTGTTCAAGTCAATAGATTCAAGAGATGAACATCTGGATCACTTGATCATGTTTATTTAGCCTAATATGACCTTAAAGCCCCAGAAGAGAATGTACAAGTTGGCAGTTATTACATAATGGCAGATAAATAATGGGTTTAGCTGAAGTCATGAGATTATGATATAAGTCGGTCTAAAACCCTTAGTTTAGGGTTAGGGTGATTTGACGTCATTTTACTTTTGTGGGTAGAACAAAGCAAATGCTGATTCTAAACCCCTATTGTATTGTTGACCAATAGCTGGCATCGCTGATTTGGGAGCATGTGGTAGAGTTTAGACTAGTTCAGCCGAGCATCCTGCACACGCTGCAGGGATAGCAACCCAATGCAGAGCCTCGCCTTGGTCCTAGACCAGCATTTTGCACCCCAGTTTCTATTTCGCTTTAATTCCTTTCAGACCTCAAAACACACGGCCCAGCCTCTACATCTCTGGCCTCTCTGCAGGGCCCGGCGGTCTGTGCTTGTCCGGTTGGGGGAGCAGAAGCTCCTTGAACCTCTGCAGCTTGGTCAGCGTCTCCTCCCAGAACTCAGGGTCGAAGGGCACAGGCACCAGGGCCGTCTCCTTAAGGGTGAAAACCACCAGGTCTGCCTGTTCCATCCCTGTGACGGCCAGCTGGCACTGGATCTGGCTGTAGTAGCTGTGGTTCTTTTTCAACCGATACACTGGCCGCTAGGAACACAAACACACATACATATTATATAAATACACACTACCCATTACGCACGAATACACCCTACTCTGTACCGAAAAACACACTCTACTCCAGTCCTTACCCACAAGTATACACTACTCATTACCCACACATACACATTACACATTACCCACAAATACTAATTCATTCATTCAACCAGAGTGTAGTAGTATCCCAAGGGTGCTTCAGAGGAACTATGCAGTACACTGACTCTGGTCAGGTAAGTCCCCCCCCCCCCCTCTAAACTTACCTGGTTAGGTA
Source organism: Pollachius pollachius (assembly GCF_949987615.1). Classification (NCBI taxonomy): domain Eukaryota; kingdom Metazoa; phylum Chordata; class Actinopteri; order Gadiformes; family Gadidae; genus Pollachius; species Pollachius pollachius. The sequence goes on along the minus strand of NC_136936.1, from coordinate 8,027,607 downwards.
ACTCTTGGATCTGCAGGCAGAAGTCTTTGTCCTCCTTACAAGCCTCCTCAACCTTGCGGTCTTTGTGTTTGAACGGGCATTTCACTTCCAGGCACAGCATCCGTTGTCCAGACAGCTTGTCGATCACAATGCCATCAGGGCTGGCCGCCAACCAGGGCCGCTTTGGGTCGATAAACAGACCCGAGTCTTGAACGACCACTTCTCGCCCAAGAAGCTTGCTCTTCAGCACCTGAATGTTTCCATGGAAATACGGTTTACAACCAAAGTTCTATATGCTGTCTTAATGTGGCCAATGTTGGTTTCATCCACTGCAATACTGTTTGTATTGAAACACAACATACATCGGTTTGTGGAGCGAGGTCCGTGTTACCTGGTATTCTTTCACTGCCCGGGCCTCCATGTCCACACCCCACCTCATCGCTCTGGTCTGGACCCCCGACCCCTGTCCTGGGTATTAGAAATACAGCTTTATACAAAACCACACGATACTGGTCACATAGCAACCAGGTAAGGGGTGTGGTCTACCTGTGGTGTCAGACAGGTAGGAGGTGTGGTCTACCTGTGGTGTCAGACAGGTAGGAGGTGTGGTCTACCTGTGGTGTCAGACAGGTAGGAGGTGTGGTCTACCTGTGGTGTCAGACAGGTAGGAGGTGTGGTCTACCTGTGGTGTCAGACAGGTAGGAGGTGAGGTCTACCTGTGATGTCAGACAGGTAGGAGGTTTGGTCTACCTGTGATGTTAGCTACGTAGGAGCCAGGGGGTGTGCTGCTTGTCCCGTTAACGAAGCGGCTGTGTGCGATTTGGTGGACATTGGAGGCGGTGATGCGGTTCTTCCGCCAGTCGAACCAGGCCGGGTTCTCCCTCTGACCCCGAGTCAGCACCTCCACCTCCTCCACAACGCTGGGCGTCAGCTCCCCGCCCTCCAGGACGACCTTCCCTGGACTTGGGCCAGAGCTCAGAGTTTTCAGAGAGTTCTGTCCATTGTTACCGCCAGCTGGATTGCGTCCCATTTGGCAGCCTGACCCATAGTTTAAGAAAGGCTGTTCTAGAACATCTGATCTGCCTCCCAGGACTAAGTCTGGTTTCTGGTCTGGCCTCTTGTCTGTTTTCTTTTCTGGCCTCTGGTCTGGCCTCTGGTGTGGTTTCTGGTCTGGTTTCTGGTCTGGTTTCTGGTCCGGTTTCTTTTCTGGTTTCCGGGCTGGGAGTGTCTTCTGGGCTGGGCTTGGCCCTCTTCCCTGGTGGCTGGTTTGTGTGATGGAGGGATGATATCTGACGACTGGTAGAATAATGTTACTGGTCCCTCCTCTTCCAGCAGATCTCTTAGAATCTGCTGGCTTCTTCTTCTGATTCCAGAAGAACATCATTGAGATGATACAAGGAGAGGACAGCAAGAAACAGAGGAGTCATATTGATCCCTTCTTAGTCAAACCATTTTGTTTCTAGCCAAAGTTAGACACCATAGCATTATTAGCATATTAATATTATATTAGGCCTTTTGCTGCTCCATCGTTTGGTCGAGTCTGGTACAACAACCTCGAGTGATATAGTATTAATAGCCAGTGAACCAACATGTTTTTGTTTATAACGTGGTAATTTGCCTTATATAATCGTCAAAATAGTAATCTATGCCACTTTATCATTGCTACTGAAATAAGTCCCCAATAAAGAGAAAATGGGATTAAATCCTATTTTTTTTTTGCCATTCTCCCCAAAACATTACGTGGACGTTCCACTCTGATCCGTTCTTTTCGTGACGTCTAACAAGGGGCCCCGGTGGGTAGGTGGGGGGGGGGGGGGGGGGGGGGGGGTTGCGAAGAGACGCTTTTCGGACATCGCTACGGTGTGTGCCGGATATCATATAGAATAGATAGAACATAGCTTATAACGCTCATAAACAAGGACGGGACTAAAAATGTATTAAAAGGTAGCGTGGGTCGTTACAATGGGAATAACGCCCCCCTCTTTCCTATAACTCTCAACCCAAACCTAATTTGGGTTGGGTTCACCGTTTTAGATTTCAAGCTGAAACAGTAGGTTCACTGGCTCTTTAAAAATGTTTTGCGGAAATAAAATCCCTCCTGTCTTCACCAAGACTTTAAGTCATCACTTGGCTTGATATCGAATCCGTATGGATCAATCTAAACTCATATTATCTAATAAAGTTAGACCTTATCTTACCTGTTGTTTCTTTGGCTCCATGTGGAGGGTTGGTTGAACACAGAGGTGGTAATGAAACTAATCTAGTGACTCATCACCTTGTGACTAGTAGGCCTAGTTACGCCCGGACTTGTCGCAAACTACATTCGCGTTTGTGGACTATTGATTATTTTATCGGACGAAAGGTGTAACGTTTACAGTTATATAGTTAAAATGTAAATGCATTCTTCATGATTCTTGTTAACCTAATCAGATTTATTCTCCGATCGTGTTCACAGATTTCTACACTTATCGGAAGGTTATTTATCTGCTTAATAGACGTATTCAGATTTATAATATACCAATTGAAGTATAAATATATAAAAACTACATCCTCATAATAATCATTTTAACCAACTCAACATATTTAGTGTGTACATATTCCATGAATATTGTGATGTTTGCATAAGTCAGGATGGCCGAGCGGTCTAAGGCGCTGCGTTCAGGTCGCAGTCTCCTCTGGAGGCGTGGGTTCGAATCCCACTTCTGACATCACATTTTGATGCACAAAAGGTTATTCTTTGTTTAAAAAAACAAATATAAAGCCTTAACACCATCACTGCCGTTGATGAACTTCAAATACATAGTGGTAAACCTTTCACAATGTTTTAAAGCTTTAGCGGGTGGCATACACTTTTGGCCACACTTTCGTAAATGTGGGCGCTGTTTCACGTGTAATATTTTGGTTTTAAACATATTAACAGGTGACATTTAATCGTATTTAAATGTTCGATAATGATTGAATGATCAAGGAAATCCGTTTTTTGGAATGATTTGAAAACACTGTAGGCCTGTTTCTTTTCTTTCCCCCCTCTTATAAAACTAATATACACACTTACAGGAGTTGCACTCCTGTATGAACAGTGAAATAAATAAGGTTAGTGTATTAAATGTACTTGAGTGGAATGAAGAATTAAGAAATTATGTTCTGCCATGCTATTCAGCTCATGTCTTGGCTGTCTCTTGAATTCTGACCTAGGGGTCAAGGACACTCGGGAGCGAGCTGCCGATTTGGGCTCTCTTTTATGTGAAAGAGGTCCTCAAAGAAAAATGATATGTAGGCCTATATACAGGGAGTCGTAACCCTTTAAGAAGGAACTCACCACATTTAGCTGCCAATTAAAAAACATTCCGTTATGTATATTTGTATACATAATAATTAATAATTCGTAAAAAAAAAGGACAGTCTTGGTCTCGTTAATGCAAAAACACACTCTCCATCAATTTCTTCTCTGAATCTTGAAATACATATATCTGAGACGCGATGACGTCGACACACGCACGTAGGAGAGTTGCCGCCTTAAAAACGCTCAGTTTCCGGGAGGTTCGGAGGTTTATTTCGGAAGAAAGGAAGGTTTACTTAGACACGTAAGAGCTTCCGAACCTCCGAGCTGTTTTGAAGGCGGCATTTTTTAATGGCTCTGGTTGCACCAAATGCTATGCCGTCCAATCAATGCCCGCCGTTGAGACCGCATTGCAGTCCAATCATCGTTCTCCGTTAAGAAAGTTATACTGTCCAATCAGAGAACTCTACGTTGGTTTTGTCAACCAATCAGCGGCCTACAGGTGCGGAGAGAAAGAGAAGATGGCAGCCCGGAACGGAAAGAACGGCCTCCTGGAGAAAGTGAGCTTGAATGAGGTTAAAATGACAATGTGATTAAACAGGGCTTTAATTCACATCTTCTACTTTCACACGCAGCAGCATGTTCTAGTCGAGTGGTTCATTGCACGATAAGTACTTCTTATTTCAACTGTAACATCCGCTTGGTTGGGCTAGGCTACTGATAGCATCCTGGTGCAGGACTGATGTTAACATAATACAACATAACATATTATAATGCATCAAGAAATATTATAATGAAAGTTAAAGCGCTTGCTGAGCTATAGTTCATATAGTACTATACTATATTAGATATCTTACAGCATGTGAGCTGAACTTGTCTCTTGTGTTTCGTTTAGTTCACATGTGTAATACACGCCAGAATGTATATCATAATATATAGCGAACTATCACTTCATAATAATAATAAGCAGATTTGCGATCCTATAATTCTATGGCACTTTAATAACTCAAAATATATTGTTACATTTGAAAGCATGATGAGACGATAATGCTTTACAGCGGACGGTAACAGCTGTGGGTTAGTAGACACAAAAGTGGACTGACAGGTGAGTCTGAGAACAGCTAAGATAGTTCATAAAGTTACAGTGCTTCTGTACAAACTACGTTAAAGAAACCGCGGAATAAAGAGCAGAGAAGCTAGGAATCACAGTGGCATGGTTAGTATTTATTTATGAATACGTAGGATAAATAAAGGATGTCATATACACTAATCTCTTGTAGTGTGATCTAATAATCTCTCTAGTGGAGGATCGAGGAGAAGCCGGTGAAGATCGACAAGTGGGACGGAGCCGCGGTGAAAAACTCCCTGGATGACGCCGCCAAGAAGGTTATTAATCCCCTCATTATTATTATTAGTATAACTGATTAATACATGTTTAGCATTATTACTAGAAATAATACAGAATTTTGTATTATAACTTTCATTAATCCTTGTATTGCTATTAACAATAGGATGAATACAGATTTTAGTATTATTACCTCAAAGAATGCATGTATTAATATTAGTGCTATGATTAATACTTGCAACTATAGGCTTTATGATTAGAAGAAATGTATTTTCTGATGTGTCTACCCGATCTGTCTACCTACCTGCCAGTTTGTATCTGTCAGTCTACATATTTTTTTAAACTTTCTGTAAGTTCATCCTTAAAGTCTACCTGTTGCTCCATTTCTCTTCCTGTCTGTGTGTTTATCACCGTCTGTTTTCTATGCTGATCGTCTGTCTGTCCTGATCTCCCTGTCTCCTCTCTGTCTGTCCTCCAGGTGTTGCTGGAGAAGTTTGGTTATGTAGAGAACTTCAGTCTTGTGGACGGCCGACTGCTGATCTGCACGGTGTCCTGTCTGTTTGCTATGGTGGCACTGGTCTGGGACTTCCTGCACCCCTTCCCCCAGTCCAAACCAGTCCTGGCCTGCTGCGTCATTTCATATCCTTCACGAGAGACATGGCCTCATCAAGCTTCTATCCAGAGAGATGGACTCATCCAGCTTCTATCTAGAGTCATGGACTCATCCAGCTTCTATCTAGAGTCATGGACTCATCAAGCTTCTTCTAGAGAGATGGACTCATCCAGCTTCTATCTAGAGCGATGGACTCATCACGCTTCTATCTAGAGACATGGACTCATCACGCTTCTATCTAGAGAGATGGATTCATCACGCTTCTATCTAGAGAGATGGACTCATCAAGCTTCCATCTAGAGACATGGACTCACCTAGCTTCCATCTAGAGACATGGACTCACCTAGCTTCCATCTAGAGACATGGACTCACCTAGCTTCCATCTAGAGACATGGACTCATCAACCTTCTATCTAGAGACATGGACTCACCAAGCTTCTATCTAGAGACATGGACTCACCAAGCTTCTATCTAGAGAAATGGATTCATCTAGCTTCTATCTAGAGACATGGACTCATCAAGCTCCTATCTAGAGACATGGCTTCAGCTAGCTTCATCTAGAGATAAATTGTTCATCATGAGCTGGTGGAGGAATAGAGTCATGTTTATGTATTGAGCTAGTGGACGAATATAGTCATGTTTATGTATTGAGCAGGTGGCGGAATAGAGTCATGTCCATGGTGGAGGATGTTCCTTGACTCCAGAGAACCTATTTTGTAATGATGGGCGTTCTAACTCTGTACACGTCCTACCGGGAGAAGAACATCTTTCTGCTGGCGCTGGACAGAGACCCGGCTGGCATGGACCCCGACCATGTCTGGACCCTCTCCTCCTCCCTCAAACGGTACCAAGACCACTAGTAAACTACAGTCCAACTTGGTCACTTGTAACTAGTTCACCATAATACGAGTGAACTAGTTCATCACAATACCCCAAGTTCATTCGTACAACTAGTCAACTAGTTGGCTTTCCCAAAAACTAGTTAACTACAGGGGACCTAGTTCACACATAACAAGTTCACCACAATACAAGTAGTCGACTAGTCCACCACAATACAACTAATGAATATTGTAACAGATAAAACCAGATGTTAAGCTGTTTGGTATACCAGATTGCAGCAGATTAAATTTACTGTACATATTCAAGTTGAAAAGTACAAAGATTGTATTTTCACTGTGTGTGTTTGTTTGTGTGTGTGTGTGTGTGTACGCACGTGCCTGTGTCTGTGTCTGCAGGTTTGATGACCAGTACTCCCTGCGCGTCTCCTTCACGGACGGCGGCAGTGGGCGGGGCAGGGAGGTGGAGGTCACTCGCTCTGTGGCAGAGTTCTTCGACCAGAACGGGACTCTGGTGATGGATGTATTCGAGAAGACCGTCTCCAAGCTGCACGACTCATTGCTCTCTGACAAGAAGAGCAAGTGAACCAGGACCAGTCACAGCGGCCAGCAACCACGCGATTTATGTGACCATGCAGGTGGCTGCTGGCTTCATGTACACCACGGTGTGGCCAGTCAGCGAGTGTATGTGTGTGCGTGCGTGTGCATGAGTGTGTGTTTTAAGTATGTGTGTTTAAGTGCGTGTCTGCCTATTTCCTTTTTTTTGGAGGTATCTCAATCATTTCTGTTACAGCTTGATGTTGCTTTAGATTCCGCATTAAAGAAGTCTGCAGTAATTACGTTCACAATCTACCAAGATAAATATCACCTGACGGCCACACTAACGGAGGCGGAACCCTTTTCGCACACGTAGCTTTACTGGACAACGTGTAGCATAAACATCTGGTAAACATCATTTACCTTGGACGTGTACGTACCACCATTGGGTTCCCATGGGGATAGTGGCGGAGGTCTGGTTGTTGTGGTTGCAGAGGTCCGGTTGTCATGGTGATGGCGGTGGAGGTCAGGTTTTCACGTTCTATCACCCACATTACAATAAATTAAAAACATGCATTTCTAGACTTGACTCTGTTTCTTACTTCAATAATACATAAATTCTTATAATATATAAATGTTGATAATAAAATATGTATGCTGATGCTACCTTTAATACTTCAAAACGGATAAAACTATATTAATACTGACTACTATCAGTGGAATTTACACTCATGTCAGTATGTCATACTATTATATTAATTGTGGGACAATATATGAATACAAAATGAGACTGATGCAATACCACCATGTACTGGTAGCGATACAGGTTTTTTTTAGTTAAGGGAAGTTCCCGAAAAGTGACCCTACCCTTTGCTGACTGCTGGTGGAGAAAACTCCCCAGACACCAACTCCTCTAAAACACTAGGGGGCGCAGCGCACCCTTTTCTATTTCCCTGTGTTAGGACTTTTTTTACGGTGTGCCTTGTCCCACCACAAGTCTGGTCCTACACTGTCCTACCACAACCCGATGTTTATATATATTTGTATATATATATATATGGATACAATGTGTGTATATGTATGTATATACATATATACATACACACATACACACACACACACACATATATATGTGTGTGTGTGTGTGCAGGGTACTTTCTACTGGTGTGTGTGTGTGTGTGTGTGTGTGTGTGTGTGTGTGTGTGTGTGTGTGTGTGTGTGTGTGTGTGTGTGTGTGTGTGTGTGTGTGTGTGTGTGCTTATGCTGGAGACCAAGTCATAATGTATACTACTACATAAGTGTTACTAAGTAGTACTAACATTAGTAATATCTCGACTTGGGCAGTAGAAGGTAGAATTTGGTCCGCTGCCAAGGGATTCTGGAAGTCACCAGTAGAACAATGGTGTGATTCGATATCTATGTCATTATTACTAAGTGATTATTAAATGTTCAAAATTTCGAGATAACATTTTAAATATTTCAGCACACATGTAGGGTCCTGTAGTATGTGGCAGTATGTACTATTGTAATATGTGAGTACTGTGGTACTATGGGAGCACTGTGGTACTATGTGACTATTATGGTGTGTGTGCTGTGATGCTATGTAAGCCTAGACCACTAGACTACACCGTACAATTCTTATATTTTACACCTCCTGCCCATACTGTAACAGTATGCGGCAATAATTTAATAATTTTACCATGTTTGGGCCACACATAAAAATAATACTTACAAAGCAAACTTTCAAAACACATCAAAACGCGCGTAAGTGAGATGCAAGATAAGCATGATGAATATAAAGAGTAAGATAGAGGGGTTGGTGCATCTGGAGTGCTAGATAGGGCTAAGCGCAGGCGGCTGGCGGACAGCTAAGCGTTGCTGTGTGTATGTAGAACAGGACCCTCCTGTTCACACACTGGCGGTGATGGCGGACTTCGACAACTACGACGACCGGGCTTTCGGTGGAAGCCGGGGCGGCCGAGGGTAAGAACAATCCCTGGGAATGCGGGCTACACAACTGTATGTACCACAGTAGGGGTAAGCGAAAGCCGCAATGTCGCGTTGATTCGCTGGCGGATTGGATTTGTTTCGGGGGAGAGAGAGTGTGTGAAGGCCAGGCCTCCTCCTGACTGGCGTTTCTCGTCAACGCCGTTCAGGGGGAGCTGAAGGTCGGCGTGAGGGATCAGGAAACACCGCGGCTCTGAGCTAGTTAGCAGCGAAAGCTAGGTAGGCGATAACTGGAGGGGTGGTCGGGGCTTGGCCGGTCTGCGATCATTTTAGATTTAGTGGATGCATGCCGGGCAACTCGTTGACTATTCAGGCAGTAATACAGAAGGCGTTTACGAATAGACCAGAAATTAAGGTATAACCACTCTGCTATTTGAGAGAGGCTGGGGCTGGTCAGCCCACATGGTGCACATTGTTAGCGACGACCCGATAGGCGTGCAGCCTGTACCTCAGTCTTTAAGCCACAACAGGCAGTCCGCAATACATCCATAACCTGTTATATTAATGTTGGAGGGGTTGAGGTGCTGGTCTAGCCTTAGATCAGGGCCCGTCCAACCGACACCAGCGGCGCGGTTGCCAGTGCGGTGGGGGGCTGCATGGACCCCCAGAGAACCACCACAGGTACTGTTGTCAGCGTATAAACACCCAACCTCCAGTCTCTCCGGTTCCTCTTAAGGAAGATGGAGGCGGTGAAAGTGAACCAGCGAGGACTATGTTTAGAGCCAGGCCAGTGTTGTCCATGTGGGCCTGGGGGTGAGGCGGGTGTTATCCCGCTTGATTTCAGTTTTCATTTTTTTGGAAAACCCAGCGAGTACACGCAATGGTTGAATTGGATGTTATTGGGAATTCATGACGAGTATAATGGCACTCCGTAGAGGAACATTGCAGCGCAGACCCCCGGTCCACGTGTGGCCAACGGGGCTCTGCTGGCAGAGTGTCTGACTGCATGCTGCAGTGCGTGTTATAATCTGGTTAGATGCGTCTACCAGTTTCTCGTTGGTGACTGTCTATTAGTGGGCACTGCGCTATTAGACACTACACGATTGTAAACAAAGTCCGCAGACGCGTATTTTATCGAGTCACCTGTGCGCAGAGTGCAGACCACCACATATGATTGGTTCCACGCATGCGCCGTTGGAACTAAGACGCAGGACAACAAACATCCCTTATTACCACAAAATAAAAGGGCAAGAATGGTATTACATTCACTTAGAGCCCTAGGTGTTTAGACTTGCCTACCAGACACAATTTCTGAACTATATATTATCAGTATTAGATCATATTTGTTTCAACAATACACACACCTTTAAAAGGGCTTGGTCTAGCAGAATATCTTAATGAAGTCATTACATTAATCAACAAGCTGACAAACTACAGTGTTATCACTCACAAACCTAAATTCATCTCTGCACTTTGGATCTTTGTCACAAGTAGCTCGCTCCTCATAATTACCATACAGACTAATGCTATTATTTAAGCACGTTTTAATGTCAGATTAACAACTAGGATATTTGCCTCTTGTATGTGTGTGTGTGTGTGTGTGTGTATATATATATATATATATATATATATATATATATATATATATATATATATATATATATATATATATATATATATATATATATATATATATATATATATATATATATATTATAGGTAAATATATATATATATTATAGGTAAATGGCCAGAGACAAATCATAAATGATCGGGAAAGAAAACTAGGACCAGTTCCTTAATATCCTAAATTGAAGGAAGTTGTGGAAAACCTTACCTGGGAAGTAGATTCCACCATTCAAATATGGGTTGGAGCCCCACTTTTCTGTCACTCTGAGATATCCTAGTCTGTCGTACCTCCACCCTTTGGGATGACTGGCCAACGCTAGAGGGTTGTCACCACCTGCAGTTTATGCTGGAGGCGTGAATGTACCTTCCAGTTCTACCTACAGCACATCTTCCAAGATCCACATGGAGAAGAAGACAGGGATCCACACGGTGCTGCCTCATTATACTCACCCCTCCCGTATAACGTGTACACAAGGGGCCAGTAAAGTGGTTCCAACCCTGAAATGTATATGAACCACGAGTAAATCCGGAGAATAAACCAAAGACTAAAGTCTGCTCCACTTAAAAATGTGTTGGAAAAGCAATATCGATGGGATAAAGCTGTCGTCAACGTGTGTGTGTGTGTGTGTGTGTGTGTGTGTGTGTGTGTGTGTGTGTGTGTGTGTGTGTGTGTGTGTGTGTGTGTGTGTGTGTGTGTGTGTGTGTGTGTGTGTGTGTGTGTGTGTGTGTGTGTGTGCAGACCTCGCAGGGACGCGCCGAGCGGGTCCTCCCGTAAGAAGGATTTGCCGACGGACCCCCCGTTCACGGCCTACGTGGGCAACCTTCCCTTCAAGACGGTGCAGGGGGACATCGACAACATATTCAAGGACCTCAGCGTCCGCAGCGTTCGTCTGGTCAGAGACAAAGAGACGGACAAGTTCAAAGGTACAAACCCTTTGAAAACGTGTAACGCTCGGTACTATATATATATATATATATATATATATATATATATATATATATATATATATATATATATATATATATAGCATCAAATGCTCTCTTCAAATAACTGTAATGACAACGTTAAAGGCCCATAATGGGAGCAAGTGGTTCCATAGGTTGTTCAGACTAACGTTTCAATGTTGAGCGACCATACAATAAATCGTTATGTATTGCCTTCCTGGTGTCCACATGATTTGGTTATCATCTTATAAAAGTGTGTTTGGTTCTTGGTACTTCATCTGCGACTTTAAGCCCACCCAGACCTTAAGTTACTTCCTTGTAAGGAGAGTTGGTGGGTTAGCTAGTTGATATGTTAAGCCCAAACCAGCTAAACTCCCCTGGCGCTGTCCAGTAACTCATTGTTACTGGCTGTGTGTATAGTTGTATAATTAAGTCCCGCTTCTATAAATTATCACTGGTTATAGTTCTAAAAAATATCGTACGGAACGGTTGATGGACTCTAACCGTCACGAACAAACACACTTTCCACTTGATACACAAACTAACACACACTTGCATACACACACACTTACACACTTCACACACTTTCCACACACACGCATGCTATTTGGAGTCTGATTGTGTGTGTGTGTTGCAGGTTTTTGTTATGTGGAGTTTGAGGACTTGGAGTCACTGAAGGAAGCCCTTGCATATGATGGAGCGGTGAGTGTCTAGGAATATAATTAAGGCTATTATTCAAGTACATATGATGCCCTCAGTGACCTTTAACCTTTGACCCTTGCAGCTCCTGGAAGACAGGTCGCTCAGGGTGGACATTGCCGAGGGCCGGAGGCAGGAGAGAGGAGCTGGCGGCTTTGGCTTCAGGAAAGACGACAGAGGTGAGTGCTAATTGGCTAGCTAACTAGCAGCTAGCAGCCTTTCTTTCAGCTAGCAGTAATCCTCTAGCTAGGTGCTATCAGCACCCAGCCTGTCGCTAACAGCCTCTTTCCAGCGGCTACAACCCTGCTACTAATAGCTTTACTAGCCGCTAGCATCCTTTTAGCTAGTGGTCTCTTGCTAGCAGCTAGAAGCCTTTAACTAACCCTTGTTTTTCTTCTTCAGCTTGTCTATCCGTTCAGTAATGGCTACTATGAAGTCTAACTGCACACCTTCATTTTCACTTCATCTTCACTCCACCTTCCCCTCAGCTCCCCTACTCACTCCTTGTTGTATTGTAGTGCCTACACACCATGGTGGAGGTACTATGGTCAGCTGAAGCCTTCTGTAATGTAGGGCCTACACTCCCTGCGTAGGGCTGGTCTGGTGCTGTGAAAGAATGCATGAGCTCTTCTAACCTAACCATGGCTCTCTTTTCAGCCCTCTCCCCTTAACCTCTGTATATATAGTGCTCGTCGTTTGCTTGTTTTCTTCTTTCTTCGTCTCCCCGGCTCGTCTCTCCCCCGCTACGTTTCCCCTCCTTTTCTCCCTCCTCTGCGTCTCTCCTCCCCGATCTGTTTAACTAAAGCTATTCCCTGCAGGAGGAGGAGGCGGAGGAGGTGGAGGTTCACGAGGACCACCGAGAGGAGGCCGGGATGACTTTGAGAACTCAGGAGGAGGTGCGGTTTGGGCGGGGCAAAGGCAGCTATTGGCCATTCAGGGTCCAATAGGACACCGGGCTTGGGCCACTCAAAACGAAGCCGTATAGACAGTGCTATCATCTGGTGGTTGTAAGGGTCCCTAAGTATGACTAACGGATTGGTAGTGAATGAGTTCATGAGGCTTGCAGTCGAGCGGCGGTCTCTGTCCTGCATCCCGTCTGGAGCCATGTCGGGACGGGACGAGGTGCCACACTTTCCGCAGGCTCCCCCCTCATCGCCCCCCTCACCCCATGACATCATCACTCTACAGGAGCCATCCAGGGTTCTCGCTGAACAAGGGTTCAGAAGGCTAACGTGTGTGTGTGTGTGTTTGTGTGTAGGCTTTAGAGAGGACAACTTCATGGGGGAGCGGGGTCGAGGAGCCGGTGGCCCCGGTGACCGGAGGGGAGGATCAGCACCCGGAGGGGGCATGGGTCGCTTTAGAGACGGACCTCCTCGTGGAGGACCCCCAACAGACTTCAGAGAACCTTCAGATGGTAAGACACACACACGCACACGCACACGGTTCTGCGTCGGGTTTTAGTGAGCGGACCAATCCCTGCTGCTGCGTCGCCTCGATGTAAGGTTACAATTATTGGGAGGCGTGCGTCAGGCACTTGCGGTGGAAGCAAGAAGGGTCGGCAAGAACGTAATGGGTCCGTAAACCCCCTTGCATTGCATCAACGTGGAACCATAACCGAGGCCCCGTCCACACGGAGCCGATTTCTTTTTGGGGAAACCGCATAAGTCTTTTGCGTTTCGGCCGACCGTGCAGACGGAGCCGGTGAACCCGGTGCCCGAAACCGCACATTTCTGAAACCACCCTCGGAGGTGGTTTCAAATCTATCTGGACCTATACGGTTTTGTGTTAGGATTCGGGTGGACGCCTGAAACGCAAACAATGACGTCATTAGCCCCCCCACAAGCTGGGGGACGTCAGAGTTGCGTTGAATTTTTTATTTATTTTATTTGTATTCTTTTTGTAGCTTTAAATAAAGCCCCTTGATAAATTTAATTACTAACTGTACATTAAAAAGTGCTCAATTTTAAAGGTTGAATCTCCTCGTGACTGAATCTTTGCATACAGTGCGCAGGCTGTATGCGCGCAGGCTTGATGCGCTCCACTTTTTTCTGTGGAGAACCAGCGCCTTGAATATTTACTACAGTGTTTCTACAGCTCTAAGCGGTTTCGCAATGACTCAGACTTTACGGAGATGTTTCTGAACCGCATAAAACAAAACCTTATCGCCCGTTTCGGCTCCGTGTGGACGGGGCCTAAGCCTTTAGGGACATTAGCACACTGCAGCAGTGTGGCGAGGTCACGTGATGTTTCCGGCGCCTGGCTATGGTTTGCTTGTTGTTGTGTCCCAGCATGCAGACCACATGTCTGTGTTGTGTGTTTGTTTGTGTCGTGTATTAAAGTGTCTTGTGTGTCCACAGAGGAGCGTGCCCAGAGGCCCCGCCTCCAGCTGAAGCCGCGCACCGTGGCTGGCCCGCTGAACCAGGTGGCCAACCCCCACTCAGCCATCTTCGGCGGGGCCAAGCCCAGAGAGGAGGTAACCGCCCAAGAGAAGGCGTAGGGAGAGAGACTGGCTGGGGGAGGGGTGGGGGAGGACCTATGTTAGCATGGCAACTAGAACCTTCGGTCAACCATGAAGCCTTCTTCTCGTTGTCCTCGGCTAAATATTCGCACGCACACATAGACACTCTCTTTTCCAACAACACACCAGCTTCTGAATGCATGCTCACAGCTACCTGTGTGCTCTGGTGTCTGGGTCACATCAGGTGGTTCAATAGGACTGCCCTACAGTCGGACCTACAGCTGGTCTGACTGTTTTCTACTGGTGTAGCCTGGGTGACAGGATGTTGGTTAGTCAGCAGCTTTTAGGGGAGGGTCATGATGTAAAGCATGTTGTGATTGGTGTGTCGCTCTGGGCTCCGCCTAGGGCGTGGGTGCATGGGGTGCATGATGTGCTCTATCTGCCTAATCAACAATGTCATATCTTGGGTTACTTGTCAATCATGGAACTTTGAGCCCACTTGTCGTTGTTGTGACGGTTCCTGTGTTTATTAAAGCTGTAGGATGTTGACTGCAGAGCTGCGGTGTCCAATGGGCTGGCTTTTTCTAACTCTGGCCTTGCTTGTGCTTTCTTAGGCTGACGAATAACCTTCATTATTCTGGAAGCAAGCCCGGATCCACTTCTCCACAACAAAAATCTTTCAAAGAGTCTACTCCCCTTCCCCCCCCCCCCCCAAAGAGAGCTGGCTGGCTGGGTCAGCCATTGGTCCCCCTCCTCCATGTGGCTTTATTTCAAGCAGCTGATTGGTTAAAGCTGCTGTAGGGGCGGGTCTTCAGCGAGGCCCTGCCCAGAGTTACCAGCTCCTCTGTTTGAAAGATTTTTGAGCTCGGGTGTCCTGGCTTCCTGGAATAATGTGGTGTCACTGTGAGGGCGCCTAGCAGCAGCCACCACAGGCACACCTCTCTCCACCAACAGATGCTCCGCTGGCCTCACTAACGACCGGCATCACGCTCCCTCATAGACCAACTCTAGATGCTTTCTGAACATTTTGTGTGTTGCAAGAACCATTTTTATTTGACGTTTTACTGGAAACGAGATTGGGAACGTGAAACCTTTTCTTACTGTACTATAGAAAGAACAGCTGTTTTTATTATTTTGGGTTAAGTTGTTTCCTACACGGTTTATGGCAATAAAAATGTACCATCTGACATTATTAAGAATGTGTTTACATTTTGGGAAGCGTTGACGTTGTATGAAGTTTCCTTCAAAATGAAGCGGAAGTCGAGAATAAAGTTTTTCTGTACATCAGTTTGACTGCACCGCCCCATGGCCTGGTTTAAAAATATTTCGTTAAGTAATGTTTAGAACTTTTTCAGGCATCATGGCAGGGGCAGCGTCTCTGAGAAGGCTCAACATCGGGACAGAACGCGACTTATTTACATGCATACACATAACACGCATACATACACATGCACTCCAGCGACGTGTCAGCCTGCTACTTTCATTTCATAGGGGAAGGGGGGGAGGGGGGGGGGGAATTCTGACTCCATAGCTACTCTATTTAATTTTCTATATTAGTATTATTACTAGTATTTCTTGTTTGGACACATGAAGTCTACAATAGGTGAAGATCAAATGTGTCTAGATTTCTAACTAATGTACATCTTGTGATTAATGTGTAGTTTAAATGTAGTCTAATCCCCCCCCCCCCCCCCGCCAGCATACTGAGTGGTAATAGCTATATAAGGTCCTTATTATCCATCTGTCAGTCTCATTCTTAATGAACTAGTGTAATTAAGCATTTGCATTTTTCTTGATTACGACATGTAGATTACCATTGTATTGGTTCACAAGCAAAAGGATTGAAGGTCTAGGAGAGTAAGACACTCCATTTATTCTGATTCAGAGCTCTGGTTGGTACACTATATATTTAACTTATAGTCTTACTAGTTCTATGGGTATCGACATACTGAGGTTAACAGTTGTGTAGGTAACTTGTATATAATTATATAGTTCATGACTAATGTAGGTAGGCTGTAAGGTGAATATCGTAACTAGTTATAGGTAATTGTTAATACCTATTTTAACTATTATAGGTAGGTGACTAGTCTAAAATTAAGTTAACTAGTCCCAACTAAGTAACTATCGAGGTTACTAGTTATATAGTTCTAGATGCATATACATATTCGTATATAATATAGGCATCTAGAAAACTCTTGGTAACTAGTTGGAGAACTACAGGTAACTGATCCCGGTCCGGGAAGTAAATCTAGGTAACTAGTTGGGGAACTATGTTACTGCCCCTAGGTCAGGAGGTTACTCTAGATAACAGTTTCTAGGTCACTAGCTGGGAAGCTACATCTAACTGTACCTAAGTTAGTGAACCACTAGCTAGTGAACTACAGGATACTGACTATAGCTCAGGAGGTAACTCTAGGTAACTAGTAAGGGAATTACCGGTAACTAGGTCATCAAGGCTGCTTGTGTCAACCGCCAGGGGGCAGGTCCACGGGAGGAGGAGGAGTCTCGTCCAGGAGTCTCTTCCTGGTTGAACCTAACAACAGAGATGTCGCTTTTTAAAAAGTTTGATTAACTTTAATCTGCTGTCGTTTAAAATACATAAAGTTTACATCATTATATGTAGGGAATTAGTTTATGAAGTTTCGTTGACTAGTCGAGTAAGGTTAACTTTCGACCACCGGTGGAAGAAGGGGCTGACGAGCTTCCAGTCCGACTTGTTGTCGTCTCTTCAGGTAAGACTACTGCTTTTAACTTCTCTTATCGTGTATTTATACCACAGTACTAATTGTTATACTCTGATCGATTTTGAGCTTTTAACACCACTTGACACATAATGTCGAACTTTGTTTAACTTTCACTTTCTCATAATGTTGTACTTTATTATCCAAACCATTCATCATCATTTACATTCAAATCTAAAAAATCATTACGTTATAGTACTCCCATCTAGGTGTACTATGTGACCTGTCTACCTAATAAATCACATTTAAATATAAATTCATTTAAAATACTACATCCAATCTATCTGTACTATGTTACCTTTTCCCCCTATAAGGTGCATTTAAATATAAATACATCTATAAATAGAACTCCCATTTAGCTCTATGTTACCTGTCCACCTATAGTGTAAATTCAAATATAAATACATCTAGAAATACTAATCCCATTTAGCCTTACTATGTTATATGTCCAAACTGCAGTTGGTTAAAACTAAATTGACCATTTCCACACTTGCATCCCTACATTTCCATGGACTTAGTATTATTTCCATGTGCTTTAGATTCAGTGAATGGCTAGAGTTCTTAAAGGGAAGATGATAGTTACATTTTGATCTGGACAGTTGGTCTGAACTCCTAGCATTACAAGACACGTACACAGACGTCCGTGCTGACATTATTTCTGAGGAGTCATTTAGACACTCCCCTTTCTGATTATTAGTATTATCTTCTGTGTATGTTTATACTGTCTTGTATAGTGGTCAACTGTTAGGTATTCACTGTTCACTCTTAATGGCTGCTTAAACAGGACCTCTGCAGATTAACACAGTACTGAGCGTACTCCCCTATTGCAGCAGCCCAGAAAGTACTCACCTGGTACCACATTGCTAGCCTAGTACTGCAGTACAGACAGTAATCCCGTAGTACCATATTACTGACCTAGTACCACAGTACTGAGACTGTATCACATTAATACTGGCAAAGTGTACTCACCTAGTACCACAGTACTCGCCTAGTACCGCAGTACTCACCAAGTACCGCAGTACTCCCCTAGTGCTAAGGAACTTACAAGGTACCACAGTTCTAACTCACGTTTTTTGTATGTGTCGTAGCGATGACACAGCTCTAACATCGTACCCCAGGTAGCCGGTCGGATATAGGGTGTCACTTGGCTAATGCTTTAAATTAATCATTAGTCCACAGCCTCTCACACACTCACAAATAATGTTAGCACCTATTCATAGTAATTGTCCTTATTTTCTACAGTCTATGTTAGTACACATATTGTCCGCAGTATGTGTGTCACTATTATTTAGGAGTAATACATTTACAATAGTGATATTGTGTGTGTGTGTGTGTGTGTGTGTGTGTGTGTGTGTGTGTGTGTGTGTGTGTGTGTGTGTGTGTGTGTGTGTGTGTGTGTGTTAGACCCATGTGGTCGTGCTGCAGCTGGTTGTGTGTGGACGACGTTCCGTCCGAGGAGCCGGCGCGCAGGGGGCACTGCCAGCAGGCCTACACCAACTCTGGCTACAGCACCCAGCCCTCGGCCAATCAGCAGCCCCGCTGTAAGGCCTGTGGTGACGGGTTCCACACCCTTGCCCGCAAGGTAACCATGGACACCACTGACCCTGACTTGTTAACATTCATGGATTTACCAACCCTATAGTCAACCCTCTGTTACAGCTTATTAGTAAACCTTAATACATTAACCAACCCTATAGTCAACCGTCTGTTACAGCTTAATAGTTAACCATTCATTAACCAACCCTATGTTCAGCCGTCTGTTACAGCTTATTAGTTAACCCTCATGCATTAACGAACCCTATAGTTAACCGTCTGTTAGAGCTTATAAATTAACCTTTATTCATTAACCAACCCTATAGTCAACCGTCTGTTACCGACTGGCGGGAGACTTTCAAAATTTCAAAATTCAGAAACCAAATTACCAGAGTCCTTTCCACTCTGACTGGAGTTGGCAGACTGGGTGAAGTGAACCAGTGTGGCTCGGCTGGCAGGGTGGCGTGAGTGGGAGGGGCCTAGCAGGGTTGAAAGTAAGATTCTTGTAAACAAAGACAGAGGTACGGGCTGCCCAGCATTTTTTATATGCCAAAATGATCAGTTACAGGGTGTGATTTCAATTGATTGCTAAATGTCAGTTGAAATGGTCAACATTGCAACTTGAATTACGTATTGACAAATTAATATCCATGTCTCAGAGCTAGGCTAACAGCTAGTGATCCCATTAATGTAGAATATTTTCTACACATCACAGTTACTGGTGATGTGTAGCAACATTGAACTGGTTGTTTTGAAGCAATCTCAATACCTTGGACAAGTTTACTATACTGCTATTTGGCTACGGGCTCTTTGACACTTCCCCATTATTCACTGAGTAACCTTTATACTTTTCTACCACCCTGTTACATCACTAGCCAATGTATCACTGAAACCATATCTAGTAAGGCTGGGACAAAATAACAATACGGCGATATATCATCGCCCTTCTTCGTGCGACACAAGAACCGATAAACTGGTGCCAAATCTCGATTTTTCTTAATACTTGTAGATATGTGGTAGATCTAACTGTGTGTCTGTCTCTCTCTATCTGTGTGTCTGTCTCTCTCTATCTGTGTGTCTGTCTCTCTCTATCTGTGTGTCTGTCTCTCTCTAACTGTGTGTCTGTCTCTATCTAACTGTGTGTCTGTCTCTCTCTAACTGTGTGTCTTTCTCTCTCTAACTGTGTGCCTATCTCCCTCTCTAACTGTGTGTCTGTCTCTCTCTCACTGTGTGTCTGTGCCTCTCTCCCGTTGTGTCTCCTTCTCTCCCCAGCATGTGTGTGTTGACTGTAAGAAGGACTACTGCAGCAGCTGCTCCGCCGAGGCAGATCCCAGGCCCCGCCTCTGCCACACCTGCCAGCGTTTCTACGGTAACCTGCTGGAGCCGGCTGAACTAATGAAGCTGAAGGTGAAGGACCTCCGAGACTACCTCCACCTGCACGAAGTCCCCACCCAGCTCTGCAGAGAGAAGGTACTACAGTAATACTACATATATATATATAGTAATACTGCAGTACATAGTCTCAGCCTGCCTCCACCCGGCTATGGGTGGAGAGGCTTGATATCTAGAAGAGAGGTTTGATGACTACAAGAGAGCCTTAATAACCACAGGAGAGGCTTGATAACTACAGGAGATGCTTTATAACCTCAGGTGGCTTGGTGACAACAAGAGAGGCTTGATAACTACAGGAAAGACTTGATGACTACAGGAGAGACTTGATAACCACAGGAGAGGCTTGATAACTACAGGAGAGGCTTTATAACCTCAGGTGGCTTGGTGACAACAAGAGAAAGACTTGATGACTACAGGAAAGACTTGATGACTACAGGAGAAACTTGATAACCACAGGAGAGGCTTTATAACTACAGGAGAGGCTTGATAACTAGAGGAGAGGCTTGATAACCTCAGGTGGCTTGG